>NW_009615887.1:10051-10644 GCF_000690535.1 Cariama cristata
GGGTGACGCTTCCCCCGCCAGTGCCTTCTGTCTTAACCCAAGGAGCTCCCCACTTTCCCTTCGGGAGCAAGCTACCATCTGAAATTTCACAGATAAAACCACCATAGTGGTTTTATCCCTTTTTTTAAAAAAACCCAAACAAATCCTAGCAGCGCTAATAGGGAAAGCTGGGCTCCTGAGTACCTCATCATCACACTACCCAGTGGGACAGCTTTCCTCCGCAGGCCTTGGGAGACATATCCGCCGCAGACATATCTCAGGTGCTCCCTCCCTTCTTATCTCCCAAACTACATCAGGACCTCCACAGGAAGCATGTAGCCTTCCAAAAATGAAAAAAAAAAAACTAAAAAAAAAGCAGAAAAGAAAAAGAAATTGAGATGTATGGTTTGGAAAACTCTGCTCCAGCAGGCAGGGGTTAAAACTTGCCCTCCCAGCCAGGATCTCAGCTCCTGGAAGCGGAGCAGCCACCTCAGGCTGGGGCTGCCCGGGAAGCACTCGCCAGCCCCGGAGAGCAGCGGGAGCCCCGAGCAGGACCATTAATGAAGGATGCTGGCAGCGGGAGTGCTCCCCGGGGCAGGAGGAGGGGAGAGGGG
>NW_009615887.1:10701-11167 GCF_000690535.1 Cariama cristata
ACGGGTGCCCGCAGACAGCCCCTCTGCCCCAGCGGGCACCTTCACACAATGATTTCTCTGTTGTTGTCCCCCCCTTTTCCTCCCCAGCCTGAATTTTTTTTTTTCCCCCTTCTTTCATGAGCGTATGAGCCCAAAACATGTTAGCAACTGAACATGCCCCCCGCCACTTCTCTGCAGTGGCCCAGTGCAAACCGCAGCTGTCCCCACCGGGCTGCCACAAGCAATTAAGCCAGGGCAGGCGGAGCGAGGCAAATCAGATTAAATAGCTCAGGGGGTCGCTTGCACTGCAAGGAGATTAGAAAAAAAATAACCTCAGCTTCCCCGCAGAAGTCTTCTCAGGCCCGTGTCAGGGCAAGGAGCCATCTCCATCCCAAATGCAATCCCCCTCCTCAAGGCGGTACTGGGATGGGTCTAATCCTGACGTGCTCCATCAGCCCCACGGGGAGCAATAGGAGTCCAAGGCTTA
>NW_009615887.1:11218-26653 GCF_000690535.1 Cariama cristata
TAATGAGTGTAATTAGCATCACCCGCCCCAAACAGATTTACCGGAGGGTGCAAGGGGATTTCCCGCAGAAGGGATGGAGACACAAGCCAAGGGCATTTGGGCGTGATGTGACCTGCTGGTGGGTCACAGCGGTGGGGACCAAAGCAGACCCTGCCAGTGCAGAGAGCACCCATGCCTGCTGTCCCCTTGGTATCGACCGGGTCCCTGGCTGTCTTGTAGCCACGAGAGGGGAGCTGATGCCATGGGTTAAAGAGCCAAGCAAGGAAAAGCCCACAGTACCTGCATGTCCTCCTCGTTGGGTGGCTTGTAGTCCTCGTACCACCGGTAGTCTCTCTTGTACAAACTCCTGTACCTGCCCGGTGACACAGGCGGCTGAAATGAGAGGGGGCAAACACAAGGAGTTGCTAGGACTTGGGGGAAGCCTTCAAAAGTGGTAATACAAACCCAAAATGTTCCCTTGTAGCTCAGGAGATGATGAGCTGCTCTTCTAGGGACAGCTTCTGTCCCCTGCCCAGAACAGGGGCAACCTCTTGCTCAGTTGAGCCCTGAGCAGGGTGGCCAAGAAGGTCCTACGCTCTTTTGGCAAGGGTTTCTGGGGCTTGGAACAGCGGCAATCCCTTGCTCAGTCGAGCCCTGAGCAGGGTGGTCAAGAAGGTCTTACGCTCTTTTGGCAAGGGTTTCTGGGGCTTGTCTTGTCCCAGGTGGTCCCTTCCAACAAACACCTTCCTCGTGCCTTTCTCAAGCCTCCTCTGACTGCTCAGATGCCCCCAGGCAGAGCACTACTATAAAGCTGCTGAAATACTTTGATCAGTTGCTGAGGTCCAGTGTCACTCAGGTTAAATCAGCATGTGCTTCCGTCTTCTATTTCAGTAATATTTCCCACGTTCTTATCACATATTTAAAGTTAAGTGCTGGCTAATGTCCATACTGATTCTACAAAGCGATTGGAACAATTACGGAGGAAAATCTCTGTCAAGGGATATTAAGCCAGTGACACCTGCCCTAACACCAAAAATCACCGCAGCACAAACTTCTGGAGATGGGGAGAAGATTTTAGGGAAAAAAGCTCTATATGTGTGTCTTCTCCCTTGGCATCCATCATGGGCACTGGTGGAGCCAGGAAATCAGGTGAGATGAGCCTTCAGGCTGACCCAAAAGAGCTGTTTTTATGCTGAAGCATTAAATGTGCTAACTTGTCAATGCATGGCAGAGGGCTGGGGGACATGAGCTCTTGTGCAGTAATTGAAGGTGTTACTGCGATCTCCATTGCTACAGGAACACGTCCACCACACAGGGGTGGCTTGGCTGGTCAAGGCAAGGGTCTGCACTCCCATGTCCGTGTGATAAAAAGAAACCAGCACACAGCACCTTAGGGAGGGCTCCTTGTGCCTTGCCAACACTGTCACCCGTTATGGGCAAGAATACGTTTTACATTCTCATTCCTTTTTTCTAACATTTCACTCTTCCTACCTCTGGGCATTCCCAGACCAGTGGCTGTCTTTGGCCAGGACCCAGAACCTCATTGTCACCAGCTCCTATTATCTTCCCAGTGTGGCAGATCCTGAAAACCCGTTACTCAAACACTGGTGAGGATGAGAGTCCCACGTGTACTTTACCTTTGAGTGCACTGTTTTCCTCGTTGCGTCCACCATGATGAAGCAGGAACCTGGAGGAGAAAAGTCACTCAGTCAACAACCAGCAAATCAGATCCTCTCCTCCACGATGCTCCAAGGGATAAGAGATCTAGAGATCTGGAGTTGCGTACTGGCAGGAGGAAGGGGATTCAGCTGGGGCTATAAGACCCCTGTGCACCCCAAATTGGCAGTTATCATATGATTGACTTGATACAACTTCAGCAATGCAAAATATACCTGTCCAGCCCAGCAACCAGCACATATGGAGCCGGACACCTCAGGGGATGAAGCTTGGTGGGACCCAGTAGGGAAGAGATACTGGCACCCCACCACCAGCAGCCCCAGAGCCAGCCATGGGGAAAACACAGGTGTCCCAGGAGGGATGGGATCCACCAGCACCTGCATGGCCACAGTGTTTCCAGGGACAAGAGGAAACTCCGTCCCTTTGTGAGACACCTGCACTCCAGAACCTTCGAGGCCTTGGTAGGAGGCTGGGGTGTGGGGGGGCCCTAAAGGTGTGAGGTGAGGGCTTCTTGGAGGTCAAACCATCCCAGAGTCATAGCTGGGGAGCTGCTACCCACTCCTTCAGCTGCAGCCAGCCATGCTGGGGACATGAGGCCAGGAAAAGGAAAAAGCCTGCCCTTCATGAGCTCTTGAAGCATCCCCAGCTCCTGCTAAAGCTAAAGATGGGAACAAAAGATGTGGAAACGGGGGAGGAAAGGACCTACTTTGTGGGTGCGTTGAGTGGAAGAAAACTGCATCCTTATCTCACTGCACGGAAGGGTGGGAAACATTGCAGAAGTAAGGCAGGCAGGGATCGCCGCTTGGTCTTGGGTGGAGGCCGAGTACACCTGAACTGTCCCATCCAGATGCTGCAGTTCTCTTCCTCTGATGCCCTGCGACATAAGACACCAGGGGACACTCAGATTTAGCTTTCTGTCCCATGAATGGACAGGAACACCAGACCAGATGCACAAAGAAGTACTTACTCTTTTAAAAATGTAAAGTTTTGGATGCACCTCATCCAAGACTAATCTCACCTAATTTTAGATGTCCACAAAGAGGACATCTCCCTCTGAGCTGATCCTTCCTGGCTCCCTGGCTCATTTAGCCCAACTCATTTGACCAATGTAGGTATGTACTTGGGGATGAAATAAACTGCTTTCTCAGAAAGCCTGGGTTTGGTGAGCTCATCCAAGAATCCAATTTCTGTAGCTACACATGACCCTGGCTATTGGTTCAGAAACGGGATTCTCTGGCACTACAGTAATGCAAATAGTAGCAAATGCTGGTGATGATGCATAAGTCATTAAGATGACATCTCAGTTCCAGAATCCTCCACAGAGGAGAGCTGGTCATGGACCTGTGTTCACAGGCACCATCGGAATGAGCTGAATTTCTAGTTATTTCTCTTTGCACACTGTTAGGCACCAGCGTATAACTGGAGCTCAAGGATGCTAACGCTCTGGCAAAGGTTGTGTGCTGCTAACAGCTCAGCACTGGAGTCAGGCAGAAGGAGAAGCCCTTCGTCCTTACTGTATTCTATGCAAATTAATATTAGAATAAATGATGCAACAAGGAAAGAAATTATTTCCACAAACGTGAAACTCTCATGTTCTCCTGTGCTTATATTAAATGGATTACACTCCATTTCCTTCTTAATACAGCTAATACTCTATGGGAAGCCCTCAGGCCAGGGATTAAAGCACTTACTCAATTAATTAAGAACGAACTTCTGCCTTAAAGTCAAACACACAAATATCAGTAAGCCTTTCAGAGTGTCTTCCTTCCAGGGCAGGGAAAATGGATCCTATTTCTGGTGTAAATGAAACCAAGTCTGCACTCTAGAATTATCAGGAATAATATAAATTAGGAAGATTCACTTTTAAAAAACTCGTAATTCTGTAAAGCAGCATGGTAAAGTAGGGATAGTCCCGTCATTTTGAATTCAGCATGTGAACCCCCATCAGTTACAGGGGGAGCAGAATCAGGTCCTACAAGACTAATATAAATGAGAGACAATTTCAGGATATAACATCGGTAACTAGCTCCAAACTGCAGGCACAGCAGCGTTTGGATATATTTGAAGTCAGGGGTGAAATCCTGGCCCTGCTAAACTCAAAAACCAAAATGCTTATTCAGTAGGATCCAAATTTCACCTAAGGTGTCTGATTCATTACTGAGATAGGAGATGATTTCCAAAACCTGGCTCCAAATCCTAATCTTCCTTGATGATGGCTTGATCCTTCTGTCTTCTCGCAGGCACAACTCATGTGAAATTAAAAGGCATTTTGCCAGGATAGTTCATGCAGGAGCAGCCCACTATTGCTGTTCAGTTTCCCATTTCTTCTTCCCAAATACCAAACGATGGGGCTGATAATTGCCAACATAATCCCAACT
Organism: Cariama cristata; assembly: GCF_000690535.1. NCBI lineage: Eukaryota > Metazoa > Chordata > Aves > Cariamiformes > Cariamidae > Cariama > Cariama cristata. Next base: position 15,253 of record NW_009615887.1, read on the forward strand.
AGAAGTGGGTAGGAACCAAACTCCCAGCTCTCATCTTCTTCTGCCTCCAAGAGAGCTTATCTGCCTCCTCATTGCTAATTCAGATATGGAGAAAAAGTAAACCAGCCACGTGCTTTTTTTTTTTAAAGTGTTTTTATATATATGGACTTTTTTTTAAACTTCCTTCAGAGACGCCTGTGGGCCGCAATGCCATCATCTCTCCTGTGATATCCATTCCCTGCAATGGTCCCAGATTTCTCTTGAGTCCCCTGACACAAGGGAACTCAGCAGAAGGATGCTCTTGCATGTCAGATCCTTCCCCTGGCATCCCCGCACAGCACGGGCCGCACACGAGAAGCACCAGGAGGGAGACATCCAACTGGAGTGAATGGAAATACTGTGTTGGCTTCACATGAGCTGGAATTGCCAGTTCCCTACAGCATTAACCACTGCATGATCATTCAAATTCTGCTGGGCTACACAAAACAGCACTGGGCACTGCAGCATTACCTGTGAATCTCAGCCATGGGGTTGCTCTGTCAGCATTTTTTTGACCAGGCAGCTTTTCCCATGCTTCCCCCCCGCCCCCACCTTCGCCCGACTAAATACTTTCTTCCCCAACTAAATACTTTCTATATGTTTTTCCAACGCTTCCTTGCTCCAGGAGCAGTTCATTGAAGAGGGCTCACTGTACCCTGCCTGGCTGCTGTCTGCACAGCTGCCTGCACATCTCTAAGACAGAAGATAATGCTGAAGACCAATACTGTGCTATAAACACCTGCAGGACAAAACTGCTCTTAAATAATTGTTTTATTTTCACAATACTCCAGGGAGGCGACGGCTGAGATTCCCAGGGTCAGGAGCCTAAACCACGTACCTGAATGGAAGTGGCCCTGTTTCTCAAGGCAATGATCACACCAGACAGCCAGGGAGGTTTTCAGAGGGGGCTGGTGCTTTTGACTTCTGCACATCATGCTATGTGCATGGATACAAGGAAATTACAACTCAGCCAGGACCAGACTGTCAAAGGCAAACAATTATGTGTTTAGTAGTACCTTGGGAGAATTTTCCAACAGGTCCAACTGTGTGATAGCTCAGTTCAGGTCCTTTAAAATCAGATGGGAAGATTTTAAATTAAGGTCAAGGACCTTAGTTATAATGTGGAACAATGAGATTTGTGACTCTGATCTGTGCAGCTCCTTCCTGACATCCTGCTGGACATCTCCCTGTGCTTAGAGGTACATATATACCTCTAGAAAGTCAATCTCATAGCCTCAGTAAGACTGCAGTAGTATGTAGGACATGACACAGAGATGAATCTCACCTCAATTTGTCCCTAACTCATTGTATTTGCTGTCTTTTTCCACTTGTGAAATGACAACGGTGCTATCTAAGCCTGTATTGCTCTTGCGCAAGGCGCTGCACTGGGTACTGGCAGGGTTCAGGTGAACCATCTCAGCTATTAACAATTCGATGCAAGAAAACGTGGCCAAGGAGGACATACCTGCCTGTCAACCCAGCTCTTGACAAGTGCTCTTTGGGCCAGCAGTAAGATTCATTGCCCCCGTGAGGATGTTGAAAGAGGGAAGAGATCGGTAAGCAGGACCCCCATCGCGTGAAAGAGGCAGGGCGCAATCTGTGAATCTCCATTCAGGTTATCACCACGAGGAGACAAAGCACAAAGGAGAGACTCTTCTTCAAGGGATGAGTGTTGACAGCCCATTCTGTCAGCATGAGGTCAGTCACCCATTTGGGTCTAAAAACATGAACTTTGGTGGCAGTGCAGCAGTCCAGCATGGGAAGGTTTCCCGTGGAGTTACTTATTTCATGCTTTTCTCCATTTTTCTTGATAAATTGGTGGGGGCATTTATGGCATCTTGTGATCAGAAATAAGCAGTGTCAAATAAGCCTAAATTTGAGGCACCTGTAGCTCTCTTCCAGCCACCTAAATCACTTACTGGACTGAGCCCTCAAAGTCAAACTCCTTGTTGCACAGACACTCCTCTCTGCAGAAGACAAGGGCTGCTGGCGAACTCAGTGGTGGTGTCCCAAATCTTTGGGCAGTTCTGCTGTAGCCTGCTAAAACAATCAGCTGTTTGCTCATGATTCCCCCCCAAAAAAGCATCTATCAGCAGAGGATGGCAGAAATCTCATCGCTGTCTATGCGATGTGTCCTGTGATACAAATCAATGCATATTTATGCACCTGTGTAAGGCAAATACATATATGTATTGTTGGAGAACCTAAATCTGCTCACTAATGCTGTTGTTTAAATAGCCCTTTAACCACATCACTTTTCTCCTCGTTAGGTTAAGTCGCTAGAGGTGAAAAAGTCCTTCCAAAATGGTTTTCACTCACTCACTCAGTCCAAAGTAAACATGCCTCTGGGACCATTATGTGTATCAGATATCCAAGGCTTTGTTAAGAGCTTGCCTGTTAGGTAAATTCTGCTTCTCTTTCTCCTTGGAAGGGTAAGGTTAAAATTAGAGATAGGTTTACAGGAGTACGGCAGAACAGCACCCTGCATTATGGACAAAGAGGAATAACAGACAAAATCCAGAGCAGCACATGCCAGTCACCCAAGTCTTGGGGAGGCTCTCGATCTAACGTAACTCTGGTTACAATATGACATTCGTTTGACTTGTGCCTGTCACTTGCAATCACATTCATCACAGATCTTATGGTGGTCAAGCACCTGACATTTTCAGCAGCAGTCAGTGGAGTCACCATACAGAGCCCAGAGCCCAGAATAACAAGTACAAGCCTTTGCTATCAATAAATATAGGGGAAATGTGCATCTATAGCACATCATGGAAAATTCTCAAGCCATATGCCCACATGCCTGGAGAAGCTCATGGGTTTCAGCCAGACTTTCCTTAAGTCTCATCTCACAATACAATCACACCTACTTCTTAAAGGCAGGTTTGGCAGGATAACAACCACTCCAAATCAGCTCATCTTGACCTTATCCACAACTGACTACAGTGAAGAGGAGCCTTTCCATTGACTGCACCAAGGTTTGGACTGGCTATGCAACTGGGAGATTTTCCCACTGCAGCCATTAGCTGTTCAGCTGATCTAAACTTGTCGGGGAGAATAAAGCAACCACCTGCTTCCAGTGACAGGAAAAGTAAAGTGAGATCAAACACTAGCAGGAGGAGAGAATTTAAGCAATGCAAAAGGTGGTTGCATGTCATTTCAGAAGTCACCTTTTGTCTTTGATCTGTGCTTAGGAAGTGGGCACCTCCTGGATCATATGGTCATTAGAGAAGTGTGCCACCAAAGTCATCCCACCTTGAAGTCTCAAGTGTTTGCTTTCCCCGGGGATCCTCCTCCTACTTCCGTCACCGTGTAAATCATCTGCCCTGAGATTTCCTTTAGAAAAGCCAATTAATAGAGGTTAGGGAGCAGGGACCAGGACCTGTGTCCTCCCCTAATGCCAGGATTGTTCACTGCAATGAAGCTGAGACTGCTCTTTTATAACTGTGTTATACACGCACAGGTAGGTCCTCTAAAGATCAGAGGAGAATTATTATAAAAGCTGTTATGCAAACAAAAAATGCCCTGGCCCTGAAGAGCTTACAGTCTAAACACACGAGACAGATACAGGACTTTGATTTGAAAGATTTTAAAGACGAAGCACTCTGAGACAAAGCAAGCTACAGACCACACAGAAAATCTGTGGCAAAACTGTGCACAAATCCCACTTTGCTGAATCCTCACTTCTGCTCTTAACAGCTCCTCGGAGCGCTGCCTGTTTTTTGCTAACAAAGCATTTGTTTTAGCATCACACTTTGGGGAAATAAATAAAACACACTGCAGTTTTAACGTGGCAAGTGCATGCAGCTACCTTCTAAAAGCAGAGATTCACAGCAGGCATACATGCAGATATTCGCCAACCCTGGGCATGCAATAAAATAAACCCTTTACATTTAGTTTGTTGATACCTTCAGTGAGTGTTAACAAGAGGCAAAATCATGGGGAAGCGAGAGCCTGGTCTCAGGTTACCCCATAAACTGGTTAAGACTGCAGAGAGGATTACAGTCCCAGAACCATCCTAAGTACTGAGATGTCATTACGGCAAAATCAAAGGTAACCATGGAGCTTGGCAGGTAACTGTCAACAGTTACGGGAAAGAGCCAGCCCGGGAAGGAGCTCTGCATCAGGATGAAATTCAGTCACCTTTATTTTCATTTCAGGTGAGGGGTCAAGCAGAAAAGCTATCCCCAGCGGCCTTTATTTACAGTTTTCAAGGGAGCGGCTGATGAAGCATTTAGAGGAAGAAGGATGAACCCGCTCGTCCCTCACTCATGGAGACCAGCCTGATGACAGACAGAGGATGCTGTAATGGCATGAGAGCTGGGAAGATGCCTTTTATGAATGAAACAGCAAGGGTCCTAATGAAGTCGTTAACAAAACTCCCAGTGACTTGAATGGGGCCAGGACTCCACCTGTAATATTTGCAGGGAGACGAAGGAAAAGATCTTCCCATCAGAACACTTGCTTTCTGCAGAGTAGGAGCTCACTCCCAGTGGTGATAACAACAGCAATGCCCCAGAAGCACATTTCAAGGCATTTCTTCAACCTGAGTTTTCTTTTACATTTCTTCTTTCCATTTTACCTAGGCAACCAACTTGAATTTCTAGAAAACCACAATATGTTCCTTTTTTTCTCCTAGACATGTTAACAATTTGCTATAAAAACTTTGTGAGTTTTTTATATTTCTCTGGATTGCCTGTTGATGAATGAATATGGAAGCTATAAATGGTTTTGTGTTGTCAAGTCGGAGTAGCTACATCCATGCTGGAAAAAATACCAGGGACTGTTCTTTGACCCTGAGCTAACATCCACACAGCCCTGTCAGCACTCCCCATAGCAGACTGGTCCCATGGAAACTGCCCACTGAGAAGTTTATAGCCTCTGAGCCATGCCTGGGCATGGGAGAGTACTGTTAACCCCAAAACACACCTGGCCCACGCTAATAATTTAACAGCATGGACTACTGCAGCTCCCTGGCTGGGCCCATGACCTGGTCCTGTTTAATGCAGCAGTGGAAATACAGCCAGTGTGCACATCACTGGGCACCCAGTATTTTTCTGTGGTGCTATCAAGCAAATGGTAGATGACTCGCAAGGGAGTTTTAAGACCTCACAGCTTCAAGCTGAACAGCATGGGGAGGCAGAGGGTGATGGCACCCTGCAAGGACACTGCAAGGTACAGCTCCGGCTGCTCCACGGACCGAAGGCTGCAGCAACGCAAGGAGCCCAGTGCCTCCTGCCATGCCCAGAAACCCCCACTCAGGGCAAGAAACAGAAAACAAGAGACAAAATTTCTCCTTTTCCACTCCTTCACCCTCTCTTCTCTTTAAAGACCTAAACCCTATCAGCAGCCAGTTTTGCAAGGGTTAACCAGCATGAAATGAATGCGGAGAGACAGTTCGGGACCGTAATCACTTATTATTTTCAGGTAATATGCTTTATCTCTGACTAATCTCCTCATCTGGAGAAACGCTTACTGCAGACAAGAGTCACCGAGGTTATCTCTGATGATGAGGCTCTACGGACTACTGGCTGCGAGGGACCGAGGAGAGGCCAAGGAGAGGACTTCAATTATGGCCTGAACTATGCTCTGGTAGCTGAAAGGCCATTGTTTAATCTACTAGAAATCATCTATTTTAGCAGATAAAGGGATTACTTGGGTTTCCTTTTCCCCAAGAACAGCATGTTATTCCAACTACTAATGGAACATTCGGTATTTAATTAAAGAAAAAGCACAGGGAGAAGCAACACAGGCATCAACATCACTTCTGGGGAAATTCAAATTGATTGTCATCCTTTGATGCTGCTCAATCACCTCTATCTCACTCACCCTTCCTACAACCCAGATTAAATCATCTGGTTCTCTCCATCCTGCACTTTTTTAAAATTTTTTTTTAGGGATCCCATCCAAAACTTTGGGACTATGTGATGTGAATTCACTGCTTTGCAGAAACCTCCTGACTTGTAAAGAGCCAGATTACCCGTCAAGAGGAGAGTGTGGAAATCGGAGTTGGATTTTGCTCCTTCTTCTGCACGCTTGGTGCTGGTTGCTGTCTGGCAGGGCTCTGCCTGCCTGTCCCATTAGAGTGATCTGGTGTCATCGGTTTAGTGTCTGGAAACTCAAAGTGGCTTCATTGCTCAAGGATGACCTTGAAACTGCTGCATGCATAAATCTTTCGTTTGCCTCTTTTCCCTCCCAGTTCCCTTGTCTTTGCCATCTCCATTTTCAGAGAGCTTTGCTCTTTATTTTTCTGTGTCGCAGACTAATGACCATAAAGGACAGTTACAAGTTATTCTCAAGTGTGCCACTGTGTTCAGTAAATACAGACTTATTTTCTTATCTCATCCATGCCTTCGATCCACAGACTGCAGACCCAAAAGGTCTATGAAGGAAGATTAAGAAGTAGCAGCTTAAAGAGGTAGGTGAAATTCAGTACGTAGGGGTCCACATCTCTGTTGAGAAAACTGTAAAACAAAACAAAACAAAACAACAAAAAAAAGAAGAAAACCAATAATCTCATTTGTCCTACCATCAGGCTCTTAATCTTCTTGCCTTTACCAAGGCACAAAGAACAAAGTACCTGGAAAGTGGTTATCCTGCCAGCCAGCAGCCAGTTTCCTCACACAGATGATTGTCCCTTTTGTACATCCTACTGCTGACCGCCCCATTTCTGACATGGTCTCACAGTCCATATTTCATTGCAAAGACCAGTTGTTGGTTTTTTTTTCTTTGCTTTCCTGACCATCTATTACTTTGCATATAAAGTAAGGACAGGGACCTACTGAATAGCCTGGTTTTTGCTTCCATGATTTGTCTGTGTCTTCTCATGACTCTTTCAGGTGATCTATGCTCATATGCGCCAGCTACATCCTCCTTCAGATCTCTGTAGAGGGATCTGTTGCTGTCCTGTGTGGTGCAATTTCTCAGATAAATGGGGCTGTCCATCTTGTCCACCCAGCTGCTACCTGCCTGTGTAGTTCTCATTCTTTCTCCCCTTCCTTCTGGTCTTCGTCTGGCTCACACCAATGTTTGATCTGCATGGTTCATCATGGGACAGAGCAACCTGACTTGGCACATCTGATGAACTGGCACCATCACTGAAGATGTGATCATCCTCAGGCTTTTGATCTCCTTGTCTGACGTTGCCCAAAGTCTTTCGTGACTGTAACTCTATCCTTCACTTTCTACAGGCAGCTCCAGAAGTTACTGCGAATGATCAACTCACCCCGTCTGCTACTGGACATTGTGTTGAACCAGTTGTTCAGCTTGCTCTTGACCAGGACTGCTGACCTCACCTCTTCATAATGTTTTCAGCAGCTTCTTACACATATCACATAGCCCTAGGACACCCCACACACCTATTGCAACACACCAGGTCAAATGACTTTTTGAAATTGTGCAACTGAAGTTCTTCTTGATATCTCTGAACTTGCCAGTGACCAGCCTCTTGCACTGGTTTTGCCATACTGTCCCTCCTGCTTTGTGGAAACTGAATCTGCCTTCTGAATCCTTCAGCAAGGAACACAGCGAGGAATTTGCTTAGGTATCAGGAAACACAAAGAATTTGGAAGGTCACTATTGTGGGAATTCACTTACTAGGACCCACTTTTCCTTACTTAGGGAATCTTTTCTTTCCTGATAACATACAATTGTCTGGCTGGGTCAATGACCCATGCTACAGCTCCATCGATCCATTCTCAGCCCCTCAGATGTCTTCAGTTTCCTGACTATTCTTTGCAGCCTCTGCTAGCAAGATTCTTCTTGTCATCCTGCTCTTGAAGCGTTATAATCTCCCAAACACTGAGAATCTCTTCCTCTCTTGATTGGTTGTCTGTAAAAACTCTGGTAATATTTCACCCATCTCTTCAGTCTGTCCTTTTCTGAAAGCAGGGAGCTCTCCTCAACACTAATGTTGTGAAGGATACACTAGTTCTTCTTCCTTAGTGTCTGTTATAAAAGACCGTCTTGATTTGGACATTGACAAGACTGTTTTAACGCTGCCTTGCTTTTAAAACCAATTCTCCTTGACTGCCCTTCGTGTTTTACGTTTACCCAGCTCTAGGTATGCCTGCGCAGGGTATGTCTTTTCACCTGTGCATTCTCCTTAGCACTGGCCAGGTGGAGAACGTCTTCTAACTCCCAGGCTCAGCAGCTGCCTGCTTTCTTTCTCACCAAGCCATGTTAAATAAACGTTGTTGAGACAGATGATGAGGTTATGACTGCAGAAGACCACTGCTCCAGGGGATATCCAGTGCTTGCTGCTCTTCTACTCACTAATTTTGGTCTTCCTAAATGCCAATCAGAGCTTTTCAGCTCTGATGCCTGTTTGGTTTGCACTTGCACCTCTTTTTGCATATGTAGAGTCTGTTGAGCCTCATGAAAGCCTGCAGGCACTTGCCATATTTGCTCTTGGTTAGTATTGTCTTTGCCAACCTTGGCATGTGCCAATCAGTCACTGGGTACATGAATGGTTCACTCCCAATGTACGGCTTAGGCATGCCTTGACTGGTAGCAAAATTGCTTGAAATTCTTCAAAGAAATCAAGGAAATTCTTCCTCGGTATCTGTCATAGAAGCCCATACGTCTGTAAGTGCTACAGAACCTGTTCCACAGCCCTAAACGGAAGGGCTGATTTCTGAAAGGTGACAAACCTTGAGTTGACCAGGGTTTTCTTTTTACTACTGTGACTCCTGCTGATGCCTCTCTTCTGTTCTGCATCACTGCCTTAAAACAAGGTTTTCCCCTATGGCATTGCTACCTTGTCTGTCCACCTGATTTTAAAAAGATGTACAGTATTACTCTGGTACATCTCTAACTTCCTCATTAGCAGTGAGATTTTACCCAAAGTGATCTCCGATTCCTGTTTCTGCTGGCCAAAGTTTCCATTAGCAGGCAATCCTTTCACCGGACCACTTCCCCTGATCAGACACTGACCTAGTTACGGATACCAGATGGCATCCACATGGCCAAGAAGACTGAAGAGAGCTCAAAACGTTTCTTGCCAGTAGCCTTCATGGCAGACATGGCCCTGTGGGTCTCAGCACATGTTGCTCTGAATCTTTTGAGCACTTCTTGTGAGTGAGTTTTTGGCTCTGCTGATAACAACGTGCTCAGTCCTCCTCATGAAAGCCACGCTTCCAAGAGAGATCAATTCTTATTTAGGCATCACAGCAGTATCTTGATTACTAAAATTGCCTGTCTGTCTGGGCAATAAAACCCGGATAGAAATATCACTCAGCTTGTCTGTACTGGGCAAAATTAAGCACAGTGCAAAGACAGCAAACCAACGGAGGAAAACTTTGAGTCTGGAGCTGGAGTACAGTGCAATGTTCAAGGCAGGACTGCTGGTGGGAAAAGGGGAACACGGGAGGTCACTGTGGACAACCTACATGCACGCAGAAGGATCCAGGCTAAGGTTTCTCTTAGTAGCTGTCTTCTTTCAAGTAGATATTAGAAAAAAATGTCCCATCTTGATTTTAAAATTTTTGGAGAATCCACAATAACTCCGGGTAAGTTGTTCTAATAATTATGCACAATAGTAAAAATTGATACTTTGTACTTAATTCAGTTGCACACAAGGGTATTTAGAGCTGTCTGAGGTTCCCTAGGATATCTGAGATGTCCGCAGTTTGAAACGTATTTGAAACAATACCAGTGGCAGACCATTGGAGACTGCAAAGCACCTCAAATGGCCCCCCACTATCCCTGTGTGAGCAGCTGAAATGAGCCCCTTCTATCTGTTCTGCTTCAGTTCTGGCCACTGATTCCTGTTCCGACTTTGTCCTTTATCCTCATGCTTCTGCTCTTGCATAGATGCTTATAGACTGCAAACAGGTCACCCACAATATTCCCTTCCCATAAGTAAGAGTTCCTTGAGAAGCTTCAAGGCATAGCTGCATGTTGTGTGCAGTGGTATCTTCTCAGGAACATGGTTCCCACCAGTTTTATTTGATGTCCCATCACTCGTTTATTTGACTGGATAGTAAATAAATCCATCCCTGCTACTTTACTCTGCTAGTCACAATTTTGTAGGTGCTATCATAATCTGATACAGTACCAATATGAAATCATGATAATTCCTTATTCCTATGCCTCATTCACCCCAAGATCACAATAAGGATAAGCTGATTATTCACAAGAACCACAATAACTTCTTTAAAAATTATTAATTTCTGAGACAGACTCCGTCACCTCATCAATCTCAGATTTTTTTCCTAAATGTGTCTTTTTGCTTCTCCATATTGAAATACACCTTGCCTATTTGCTCCCAATTCCCATGCAGAGATTGAGGTAGCTGTGTGTCAGTGAACTGTCCTCTTCATTACTTAACACTCCAGTTTAGACTCCTACACATTTGGTAGACAATGATTCTTTATTTTCCCCCCAAATCAGTGACAGAAACAGAATAACGAACCAGTTTCCACAGGATTTCCCCGCAAAGAGACTCAAGGATTCATTTTTCACAGTGACATTCTGAGATCTCAGTTTAACCAGTTAGAACCACATAATTTGCACCATGTTGATTTTATGTCATTTTAAAAAATCTACCTCCAAGATGATATTAACCAAAGACTTTCAGAAACCAGTTACATCAAGAGTTGCTCACTCCTACTGGAGAACAACAGCGAATTGATTTGACAAGGCCTGTTTTCTATGTACACTCACTCATTTGCATCAATTGCAATGCCTGCCTTTAAGAATTCATTAATCAAGTGATGTGCCCACTTTTTCTTGCCTTTAACAGTGACAGACTGACAGTTTTAGCATTACCCAAACAATTTGCCCAATCCTTTTAAATGAAGAGCCAATATCAGCTTTCTTAGTCCTCTAAGATCTTTCCAGTGTCCCAAACAAAAATTCAGCATTAATGGCCTACGCAATAAGTTCCTGGTTTCAAGAGTTCTGAAACTCTTGGCTGTGAATTACCAGGACTGGCTGATCCTTAAATATTTAATTTATGTGGTTGCTATTTAACATAATCCCTAGTTATTAGTGGAGCCCAAAATGCTCTTTCACCAACACCTGATACTAATACACTGATTTTTGTCCCCCAGACAAACATAGAAAAGAAATATTAATTTAATACTCTGTTTCCTTGTGGTGGTGTTGATGGCAGCTACTGTCTTTATCTACTAATAGTTTCAATTATTTTTATCTTAGCTGACCATAAATTTATCTTTATGTTTTTCTACCTCCATTACTCATCCCAGGGCAGAGGTGGCCTGTTCAGATGAATTAAGACTAAAAGATACTGGCCTTTACCTTACTCTATAGGAGTGATCACTATAGGGCAACCAGCTCACAGCACCAACTTCCATTTCAAATACCCCAGTACACATCAAAACCACATAAAAAGCACAAAGATGTTGCTTTATTTCAGCCT
>NW_009615887.1:26666-31244 GCF_000690535.1 Cariama cristata
AGGAGGGATGAAGCCTCCTGCTTAACACTCCTCCCAGAAAAGACACTACCTGATAGTACCAAGTTAATCACACCTCATTGTCAAGTGGACTTTTTTATTGTTACAAAAATAAAATGAGGAAGGATTAAATTTGTGGGATCAGAGTGGGGATTTTTAAATACTTTATATGAATCTTAAGCTGGAGGAGAGGCTGGAGAATGCAGGGCACTGAGAGCTTCTGCAAACATGCTTCCAAACACCTGGAGCGTGTACTTAATCCACCCACAAACAGTTGACTTCCTTCTGTCTCCCACCACGCTCCTCTTTCCCCCTAAAACCAGAAGACAGGCTTCTTTCCCAGTTCTGGCAAAATCACTTCTCATATGCAGAGTTACTGAAGCCTAGCCATATCCCTTTGTCCCTCAAAACTCTGAAATTCCCACTTGCAACTGTCTCTCTCCCAAGGTATCTATTTAATCCCACTTTTATTAGGAGCACAGCTCCGGGTAGCTTACAGAGGTTACAAACAATGACGCTTTTATCAAAACTTTGGCTAATCAGTCGCTAACAAGCTCTCATTCAGGAAGGGGCTAGGCAGGCCCAGGCTAAAACTAACCTGAGGGGGTATAAAAAAAGGAAAAAAAAAACAAAAAAAGGATTGGGAAGAGAGTGTTTCTCTCAACCTGGATCAGTGCCCCAGTCCACAGCCACAGAAACACTTGTGTGAGCACAGCAGACAGAAAAAGCAGCCAGGAGTGGATGCAGAGCAGAACTGTGTCTTTCAGTGACGGTGTTCACTCACGACAGCCTAAAGCGCTGGAGCAACTAGGGCTTCCCATAAACGAAGATTTATTCCTTGCTTTGTGGCAGAGTCCAGGGGTTCCATCACGCTCAGCACCATATAAACGCACTGAGAAAATATTTGCTATTCCAAAACGCTAACCCTCAGTCTGCAGCCTGTAGTGTTTTTATGGAGATCGTGAACTAGAAACAAAACCAAACCAAGCCTGTTGTCAGTAGCCTGAAAATCATGGAATGAGGATGCCTCCCCAGGAAACATTGTAGGGTCTGAAAGATCAAGAAAGATGTAAAAACCTCTGATCTTATCATAAGGTAAGTTGGCAAAATTTGATTGCCAGAACTTCAGTCCAATAGATGACTAGATACAGGGAGGGAGGAATATACATTATTCTCCTTAGGTAAGGGATAAAAATTACTTCAACCTGTATACACGTACACAGAACACCCTTCCCAAATTCATGGCAGTGAAACATCTATTGCACACCATCAGATATTCTCTGTTACCCATTTGCAGGACAAATCAGAGATTGAGTGAAAAAAAGAGACTTTCTTAGAGCATATAAATAGGTGAAATGTACCCAGTCTAGGAAGGAATAGGCTTAGCTGTAAATAAGAGTGGTAGTAAAGCTTAAATTTAATTTGAGCTGTTCTTAGTCAATTCGTTGATATTCTGGAGAGTAGATCCACAGTACTGGACCACTGCAAGAGAAAAGATAATTCTCCGGTCTTGTCCCCAGGGATGAAGAACTCATTCCCAATTTCATTGATTACTCTGGAGAAAGACATAAAAGAATTCCTCATGTGCAGACTGTATGTGGGCCATAGAGTTACTGCCTTGCCTCTTGCCAGCCCTGGGGAAAAAGCGAGACTTACATCGCAAATGCAGCCAAAACAAAGCAAACCTGTGGTTCCTGCTTCACTGCAGCAATCCGGAGCCATTGAAGGGATTCTGGTCTCTCTCTCCTACTGGTAGAGTCAATAGTCCCAATCCTCCAACACATTCCCTGTGCGAGACCTCAGCATCCTTGGGAAATGAAGAGAGATCCAGGTGGGTGCAGGTATGGGTTCCCGCTTCGAAGATGGGCACTCAGGTCTAAAGCATTTTCAAGTTTCTGTGTTTGGCCGTACACACCTGAGATTCACAACAGGAAAGTTAAGCCTGTACCTACATGTTCAGAGCAGCAGGGCCTCAGAGGCAAAGACAGTGTCTTCCTAGCAGGGGGAAAAGCGCTTGCCGCGTGCACGACAAGGACAAGCACAACACCAAAGCAAATGGTGTGGCTAGCACAAGGCAAAGATGGCGAGGACGTGCTCTCCTGGAGCACTTTTCCTTGGGAAGTCTTGAAATGCTTTCCAAGGCAGCTGGCTGGAGAGGTTTGCAAGTAATTGCAGCTGGCTGGGGATACGGTTCAGCCCCGACTCCCAGGTGCCATGGGCTCCTCTACGCAGCAGACCTCACTGCCACACTGGTAATGCCAATGCTAACGAATGTCCCAGCCATTCGGTAATAACCGAGTAATTTCACAGCGTTACTCAAGCCCAGCCCCGAATCTGCTCGCAGTGATGGACAGTAGCCTCAAACTCTTACCTTGAAAACTGATTTCAGTTTTGTGCTTAGCCACCTCGCTTGCCAGTTTCTCAGTGAGTGTCTGAAAGGCAAACGCCTCCCAGACCTCTCTGGAAAAAAACAGCGTTTAGAAAGCAGAGAGGTAGAGTGCTGGATCTCTTCATGCTGCTCTCCTCGTGCCTTGGCAGAAGGGAACAGCAACAGGTTTGTACCGAGAGCTGATGATGTTTTGAGGCAACACCACATGCTACTTGCAGGATAAATGCATTAAGAAAACTAAACATTTTTACAGCCGTCACACCATCAAAGCTTTATTCTTTCCACTTTCTAAATTAAGTGTTGGTTTGCACATCTGTGCCATCCCAGCTATGCAATAACCTCTCTAAATCTATTTTTGTTTCACGTTCCTTACTGTTTGGGAAAGCAGGGTGGAGTTTTCTGAGGACACGCATTTTTATCAGGGCTAATTCAGCATTATTTTCTCACCCATTTCCTTTGTTGGAAGCAGAGAAACCAACTAAAGAAAACTCGAAGGGAGTATACCATGCCTCTGAGGGAAACTGCCTTCCCCACTTCGCCATAGTCGGGCTGTTCCTCTAGATGGCTCTGCCTTTGCCCAACTACATCAAATCCCTGAAGCAAAAATCACAACTTTGAGCGATACGGCGATACCACTGACTGCTCCTCTCCCTCCTGCAATGAACACTGGTTTTTTGAGCAAACGGATCAACATAGATCTGTTGTAATTTTAGAGAATGACATTTTCGACTTAGCTCTTCAAACACAGAGGGAAGTTGCTTTTTAAAAATCTACCTGCTTCTTGTCCTTTAGATGTCCTTTCTAGCTGTGATTTCCCCATAAACTGCTTGTTTGAGATGCCTGCTGTCCGGTCAGACTTCAAATCAGCATTTTCCACTGCGACCCTTCTCCAAAGAGATGCAGAGCTGTTATAAATAATAAAAGCAAGGAAGCTGAGAAGGGAAAAAGGCACCTTGCAAAACGTAAAATTTTTTCCTGCTGTTCTGGCTATCCAAATACACACAGTAAGCTCTTTCCCCCAAAAACGCAAAATAAAATCAGCAGCAGAACAGTGACAGAAACATTTAAAACAGCAACAGAAAAAAACCCACAACCCCAAATCCCCCCCCCCAAAAAAAACCAAAACACCAAAATCTAAAAACCCAAACACCTCCTCTTATGATTAAAGGAGAAAACCAAAAATCATAACTCTTTATCACACTCACTTTTAAATGATTCTGTATCTCCAAACTGTTTGTTCACTTGTTTTAAAACGAAATATAATAGTGAAAATCCTGCAGTGATTGCATCCCCGCTTATATCACACAAGGGATGAAAATTTGGGATTGAAGATAGCCCGGGAAAGCTGCCCCAATTCCGCTTCACTGATTTACATGTGCATTTACAACTATTTTATCAAAGACATAAAACGCAAAGACTTTTTCCCAAACGCTTCTCTCCCCAAAATCCTGATGTCAAATCAAGACACTCGGCACTTGCAACCCTGGGGAGAGCGCTTCGCATCTCTACCTGGAAAGGGGATTTGTAGGCATTTTTACCAGCAGAAAACCGAGTAACAATCCCGTTTAAGACCCGGGGCTTTGTATCTTCTAAGCGACTGACAAAGACTCTCTAAATTCTCCCGCACCATTGACCGTATTTTACTTGTTATACGTGTGATTCCGATCGTGTGCTTTGCCCCGGACGAGAAGGATTTGCCGGAGCCGGTCCCCGTATAAACCCCGGGATGTCGGGATCGTTACGAATACCGAGAGCAAAAGGATGAGCTTTCCCTCAAGCTCCCCCCCGAAGCACCAAGGCGAAAATCAACTTTTATTCATTAAATCGCGCCCGGCCACTGCCAGCCCTTTCCTCTCGCAGAACGAGCGAACACGCCGATGTTGTTTGTTTGTTTAATTTCGGGCAATTCCTTATCCAAAGCTAATTAACTGCGATCTCAGCCCCGGCTGTTGTGAGACGGGCGGCAAAATTACACATAAATAACAGAGTTTAAGTGAATTTCACCCTTCGCGTTCCCGTCGGGCAACCGCAGCGATGCTAATCTCCCCCAGACCTTAATTTCGGGGCCGGTTTCGGGGCCGAAGGGATCAGGGACGATCGCATCCGTGGGAAAGGGCGATCGGAACTCTGAGCGCCGGGGCAGCGAGGAGAGCAGAGCCCCGGGGAAGGGGCGGCCGGGCAGCACCGGGGCA
>NW_009615888.1:0-20323 GCF_000690535.1 Cariama cristata
GAAGGTGTTTTTAAGATTTGGTTTTGTTTTTCATTACCCTCCTCTGATTTGTTTGGTAATAAATTAAATTAATTTTCCCCAAGTTGAGTCTGTTTTGCCTGTGACAATAATTGGTGAGTGATCTCCCCCTGTCCTTATCTCAACCCATGAGCCTTTCTTTATATTTTCTCTCCCCTGCCTAGCTGACGAAGGGAGTGATAGAGTGGCTTTGGTGAGCACTGGGTGTCCAGCCAGGGTCAATCCACCACAGGGGAGCAACAACCGGTGGGGATGGCCAAGGTGTGGCGAAATGACAACCTGCGGTGATGACTACAGTGTGGAGGGCAGGGAGATGAGCCTTGGTCCTCTGGTCTTGTTCACCTCCTCGGTGATATCTTCCAGGATAGCTCTGTTTTGAGGTACGCTCTGATCAGATGGCCTCGTTATTATTTTTTTACAAATGCCTTTTGAAACTTACTAAGTGAGTAGTCATAGGAAATTAGTTGAGTTTTATGTTCCAACACAAGCTGAGGCAAGATATTAATTTGACAGCTGGGCTCTACCTCTATTGATTTTTTTTTTTTTTTTTTTTTTTAAATTCCAAATGTAAAAAGTGTACTTTGGGGCAGGGTACAGTGCACAGATGCTGAACCTATGTTAACATGCAAGACTGTGCTCAGCCTTGACTATGAAGTGACAGTTGAGACCCTTTTCCTCATGATAATAATGCAGATCCTGCAAGCAAACACCTTTGTATTTTGGGTCTGGACGCATTTAGCTTTGCGTATCTGAACATTTGCCCTGCTGGACTGGGACTTGTGACAGTTTTTAATCAGTTCGGTGTTCCAGGCTGTAAACAGGCAAAAGAAAACTTTGCTGGGTCTCAAATGATGGTGAAAGCCCAGTTTTTTTAACTGATTTCTGCTCTTTCAGCAGTTTCAAGTCTCCTCTTCGCCCACGCTAACAAATTTTAGGCGTTTAGCTTTCCTGTGTGGTCTGAGGGGAAAGATGGACACCTCTCAGAAGCTGTACAGCACGTGTGATGCTGACATTATACTGAAGGGAAATGAAAGCAGCTATCTTAGGCTGGGTTGTAAAAGAGGCAGAGGTGATTGCTGGGGATGGAGAGAGCAGACTTTGGGCATCTGAGGTGCACAACTGCCCATCACCTTGGGGCAGTTATCGCTTTGCTAGGTTCTGTCTTCTGCTCAACCCTCACTCTAATTTCTGGCTCAGGAAGAGACTAAGAACCCCACCTCTGGTCCACGACAGAAATTTCCTCTCACCATCATCCTCGTAGACTTATTCTCCTCTCCCTTGTGTTAGTGAGGTATAACTATGCTGAAATCCACTTGGTTGTGCTGAGATGACCAGCCCAGTCCTCTAATGCAAATCAGGACATTTTTGTTGTATGGTAAGGGTGAACAACGGTCTGAAAAAGTCGTTTAGTTATGTGACATTGTATGGATGTATAGCCATTGGCCTTGCAAATCTAGGATGTAGGCAGTTGTCTGTGATGTTTTTGCCTTACCCTTTCTCTCAAAAGCAGGGAATTGGCTGTATGCTCTACAGGGATTTCCCTGCATGAATGCAGCCTCCATCTGTTCAGTGATACCAGCTCTCTAAGACTTCTCTGCTGCTGGGGCAGCATAAAAGGAGCTGACTCTCAAGCATCATTTTGGTCACTCGTTTGAGTAAGTACCACTCATGTGAGCAAAGGTGATAGAAGTTGTCCCTAATTCTTTAAGAAGGGCCTCTCTGTGAATTAAAACCAAAAGTGGACCGTAGGAGCTGAAACCTGGAGATAAATTATTTTGGCTTGTCCCATAGACTGTGTGTTTTACTGGATCATTCCTTCAACATCTCCAGTTTCAGCTTTTGTCATTTGTCAATGCACAGGCCTAGCAGCAGCACTCAAAATAAATTTATAGGTATCCTTCTTAAATCATCATGGAAGATAGCTTGCAGGACCTAGATCCCTGTGGTACTTTGTCCTGATCTGTTCTTGTTACAGTAAACAATAAAGGATGTCAGGCTAGCAGATTTTGCAATTTACACAAATTCTAGGAAGATTAAAAAAATAAGACCATTGTATGGACCCTCTGTACTGCAATTGATGTGGCAATTGCATGCTGTATTAGAAGAAAAAAAAAAAAAAAGTCCGCAGAGCTGTGCTAAGGAAATCCAAACACCCAAGTTTCCAAACAGCAATTAAGAAGAAAAAAAATTGAGAGCTAGTGGTTTCCCAGCTGCCAAATGCTAAATTCTATCCAGGGGTTATTGACTATCTGATTAGAATGAAATGGAGCTGAAATGCAATTGATTCAGGAATAAACAATGCATCTATTTAGAGCGATGGCCACAGAAAGTGTAAGTGGTGAAAGAGTCCCCAGTCAATTTATCAGGAGTTTCTACAGCAGTTGCTCATATATATTCAGTATCTTCTCTCAGATTACACCTTCTCTCTAGTCTGTACAAAAATGCAGCTTCCTACTCAACCTTTCTGAAATTGAAAATGGCCCTGTACACATCACAGAAAGTCACTCATCTTATATCCAGCAAGGAGTCTACTTAGAGCAAGGAAAATAACATTAGCCTTTAAGCTCATTTGCTTACTTTCTCTGTGCTTCTTGAACTACTGGCTAAGTTAGCATTTTATTGCTCCATGAACAGTCAGTTTACTTGCCCTCACATGTTCTTCTTTTCTTCCTTGTAGACAAACTGAAAGAATAGAGGGATCACAAGGGTCCATGCAAGACGCGTCTTCCTTGAAACTTATGTTCTTTGTCTGGAAGACAGTTTTCTTGGATCATCCATGTAAGATTCCAGAATCCTCTTTCTTCGCTTCATATGGAGATTATGACTTCACAGCCTGCTTATGCTATTATAACCCTGGTGTCAGCACCCTGGACTTGTGCAGCTGAGGGAGCAGTCAAGCAGCTTGCAGATCCCACAGGAAAATAGTTTCACCAAAGCATCTTTTTAACTGCGTAAGCTCCATGATGTGGCTGGCTGTGTGGCCAAAGGAGTGATCATGTTGAGGCAATGGCTGGGCAGGGGCAGGAACCACAGGAGTATGTTTTTCAGCATCAGTGACTGGCTTAAGCTGTAGTTACTTGTTTCTTGCATGGCTTAAGGCTTCTAGGAAAACCATTGCTACCTCATTTTCCTGAGACGCATGAAGTCTGAGCGGCGTAGGTGTATTGAGCTTCATTTGGTAATAACTGTTCCTATTACCCTATATTTTCCCTATCTCATTTTATCAGGAGCAGGTCTCCTACTTTAAGCTTTGCATCTATCAAGCTGCAATTGGACTGTTAAAGAAGACAAAGGTCTTTTGGTGAGGTATTTCTCAGCTTTACATGGCAACTTGTATATTTATTTTTAAATTGATTGATATTCTCATCTGCTGGCCCATAAGCTCCTGCGTTTAGTTTATGCTAATGACTGACAAGTTTTGCAATTCATCAAGAGCTAAGAACAGACTGTATTTGGTGAAGAGTTCTGCTAGCAATCTGTAGCATTCTCTCCCCACTCTGTTTTCTTTTGGGTAGGGAAGAACTAGAAAAATTATGTTTAAAATCTTAGTATAACCCAGTAAATTAGAAAGGCCTCTTTGCTGCCACCCTTGTTAGTACTTTCTTGTAGAAAAAAAAAAAATGTAGAAAAAAAAGATGCTTTTTACCATGGATACCTTGATCGGTTGACTTGTGGTTTGAGTGAAAAATAGGAATCTTATGAACAATAACAAGATTTAGCTTTGCCCATTAAAAAAAACCAAACCAAAACAAAAAAACAAGCACAATTTTCGTAAGACACTGATTTAGAAAAGTGGATCATAGCATACAACTAGCTGGGTGTTTAGCTGGTGAGTTACAAAGCAAATGTAAGATATCTATAGGTAGTGGAATCACAAACAGCCTTGATTTTACTACCTTTTGTTCCATTAAGGAGGTTAAGATAAGTTTAGAGGGTGACCTACACAAAAGAGTAGAGGATTATTTTAATCTAACGTAAGGAGGAGTATGGATATTTACTACCTAAAACATAAAATTAATCAAATTCAAACTGCAAACTCTTTTGGGGGTTTTTTGTTTTGCAGAGAGGTTAATTAACCACTGGAAGAATTTGTACAGTTCTATGATGTAATCAGTATCTCTTGAAGTCTTTACATAAAAAGCTTTCTAAAATATATGTAATTAAATAAAGTTATAAGCTCTGTAGAAGAACCACTTGATGAAATTCTACAGCTTGCATAAGTCAGACTACAGAATCATAAAAGTGGCTTTCAACCTTTAAGTTTGGGCTATGAAAATGCAGTTGTAGAGGCTGAACAAAGAGACTTCATTTAGTCCAAAATGTTGTTCCCAGTACCTTCTCAGGTCAGAGATTGTCATAAATGGAGCCTCAGTACTGAATTGAACAGAAAGAAATGCTTATTTCTAGGCCTTTTTAGGAGTTAGGTTAATAGGATGATGACAGGGAATTAGAAATCTTCTACACTGTTTTAGGAAAAGAAGCATAGGTCTCAGGGTCTTACAGCCCTCAGTCTTCATTCAGGTGTCTCCACCTCATCCTGTGGAGGAATCTTGTGCTGAATGCTGAAGCTAGAAACGTACCCATGGGAGCAGCAAGCTGATTCCCCCCTGGATAAACTGATTGATAACCACCTTTGAGTTTTTAAACAGTTTGTGTCTGTGAACTCCTCCTTTCCAACTCTCTCTGTTGGTTTCTGCATTGTGGATTGCAAGAAAAGGCAAGTTTGGAGTCAGCTGCACTCCGTGAGCAGCACGTTGTGAGACCCCAGGGAGGTCTGAGGCTTTGCCCTGGGAGAAGGAGGGCCTAAAGAGGTTGTGCACTCATGCTCAGAAAGTATCATCTCAAGTTTGAAAAGCGCAAGGAAGAACAAAAGGGGGGCCCTCATCTGTCACTGGTTTGTGTCTGTGCATGCCAACAACATGTGCTGATCATCCCAGTGACACGAGTCCCATCACGCTTTCCCTTATGTGTATTTTCTTGTGTTTGTGTCAAGAACAGGAATTACTTTATTGAACATTATTCCTAAGCCAGAATCCTATACTTAATAAACTGTTTGCACCTGAGACATGGGTACATTAGAAGACTTTTAAGAAACTGAAATCATTTAATTGGGCCTTAAAATGGACTTCAGGCATTTTGTACCTTGTGAAGGCCTTCTCTACTTATGAAGCAGCATAAAAAGTTTCCTTGTAAATGAGAATACCTTATTTTATTTTTAACAAGAAAAACTTCTGGTACCATGCAGAGACTTTTTAACCATTATTATCTCTGAAGGACTTTATTGGATGCAAATGAAAGAAAAAGGAGCTTTTCCAAACTGGGGGAAAAAAAAAAATTCACTTTTGAATTCCAAGTATTTTAATGTTTCTGTTTTGCTTGCTTTTCATCTATGCTTAATATCAGAAAGGATTTCTATAACATGGTTGCTATGGTAAAAGCAGACCTGTGTCCCATCACAGAAACCTTGAACCACAATTAACTGTTTAATGTTACTGGAGCAAAGGAAGGTAAGAATAGCACGTTAACACCTTCAGAACCAGCAGCCTTTCATCCTAATGGTGCTAGGCAGAGATTTTCCCTTTCATTAAGTAGATTTAGGGCTGTTCTTCAGTGCACATCAGGGAGCCAGATGGATACTGACAATGCTTTTCAGGCCATCTTGCTGAACTTATAAATTCATGCATTTGAGGGCCAGAAAGAGATCTGTCTGGCATGTTTAACATAGGTTGTACAGTTTAAATGAAGAAAAAATGATAACCTATGTTTGAATGATTGTTTTTCTCAAGAAATACATCCAAACTAATTTTTAAGACTTCAAATGTTGGAGAATTCATTGGGTCCCTTAGAAAGAAAGGAAAAAAACCCACAAAACCCCAAAACCTAACCAAAGGAGCCACTGTTATGCTGTTTAATTAATCTGAGAGCTAAAGGAATGAAGGCAGATTTTTTTTTTTTTTTACTTCAGTTTCCGCCAGCTGGTCTTTTTGTGCCTCTGTTACCTAGACTTGTTACCTAGAAAACCTAACAGCTTTCCCTCCCTGTCTTTTCTGGTTGCTTTTCTATATTCAAACCTGCAAGGGATATCAGTACCGTGAGAACAGACTGGGACTTTGTTGCAGTGAATGGCTTTCTCCTATGCAAAAAGAGATGGTCTCTGCCCTTGGATGCTTAGACATCAGGGACAGTAATCGATCTTAGTAAACAAAATAAATCACTGTTGTCAGTTGCAGTATCAGGATGCTGACAGCTGATTTTGTTGTTGTTGGGTTTTTTGTTCGGTTGTTTTTAATATGTATATTGAATGTATTTAAGGAAAAAACAGCTAATGATCTAAGGAGAATAATTTATGCCAATTTTTCAGATGTTACAGATCAGCACAGCACCACAAATTGTAATGAAATGACAGAAATTTCAGTTAGCTAAAGATTTCATCTCTCTCTCCTCTTTGAGGAGGTAACACTTTTTGGAAAGATAGGATTAAATGCTTCTCAAAGTACTTTATTTAAAATTAGTGTCAATTCACAGGAGAAGCTGGCTGGGTGCCCATAAGTGACCATACATTTTGCATGGGTTTTGTCCTTTAATATAAAGCAACACATTCTCCTAGTGTATAGCCAAATTTCTTAGTTTAGGAGGTGTATATCTTTCTTTCTTTATATGCTTCATCATCTTTGAATAGAACACTGATCTTCTTGAATTGCATAAAAATTGCAGCCTCCACCGGTGATATCTTGCTTCTCATTCTACCCTTTGAAAAGGAATTAATTGTTTAGTGTTGTAGTCTCTAAAATAGTGCTTTGAATTCCTTCTCTGATTATAGATTTTTATCTCTCTTCATATCAGTCCTCCAGCTTTATTTCTTTTTTACATGGCTGTATTCTGCTCCTAGTTGTGGAACTTTGCTTCATGTGTGTTGAACGAACCCCACTCTAGCTGCCTATTTCTGCATTTGGTTAGTGATCAACGCTGGGCAAGTTTTTTAATCGCTTAACTGCAAATCTTGTTGAAGAGTCTGCAGCTGAAGAATCAGCTGAAATAACTGGTCTTAGACTGTATTTGCCAAAGAGTGAAGAGGTAGGACAGGGAGAAGTGTAAAGGGAAGCATAATACAAATTCTATAAGGAACAGGTGGAAACAGGGCAGAGAAGGAGCAGCACAAAAACCAAACACAGGTGAACTGTGGTAGGATGGGAATTTATTCTCTAATTACTTTTTCTTCAAAGTGGAAAAGACTCTGGACACATTAAAAGAGTTAGTGGCTCCTCTGAGTGAGTCTAGCCAGTTGTGGTCCCTCAAGGTCCTGGGGGACATGGATGTCCTGGATGCCTGGATTGCTGGATGGATATTTTCAGGTGAGGGCAAACCAAGCTGCAGGAAAGTATTATTTTCTGTCTTTCATTAGCCACTGGGTAATCAACAGGGGCCCACGTAGGGTGAGACAATGACCGTGACTGTGTGTTTAGGCCATCTGTGTATACAAGTGCGGGAAAGATGCTGGGGATTCTTAATACGTCTATTTAATAGTATGCTTTGGCACTTCTTTTTTTGTCAAGGAGTGCTTGAGTGCTGGACATGTGGATTGTCCAGATTGTTTCACTGCTAATACATGCCCTGGCAGTTATGGCTTGTGCCAGCTTGCAGTCTCCACAATAATGCCCAGGCACAGTTTGCTGATACAGGCTGTGCCAAGCACCGTTTCAACAGTGTAGCCACAAGGCTGTAAGCTTTGGATCCTTCCCCCCTCTGCAGACCTCCAGTCCAATCTCAGGAGGCTCTGTGCTTTCACATCCCTGTACATGCCCTCATGCCACCACCTGAGCATGTAAAACATACCCCTTATTTTCTACTATAAGAAATATCTTTTTATTCGATTCTTCTGATGGGCTGCAACACAGACTTCCCTGTATTTCAGACTCTTCTAAACTGGAAAAAGAGGAAATTCAACAACAATTGTGTCTTATGGATGCTGTGTGGTGCTCTGTGGCCCTAGGAGTCCCAAAGCCCAGTGCCATGAAGTGTGGACACATGCACACAGCCAGTCTCAGGACTGCTTTACTTAGCAGTATGGACATAACCACTGCTTTAAAATTGTGGTCCAAACTTTGGAAATACAAGAGGAAGATTAAATTCCTTTTCCTCTGACTGTAATATAGGAGGGCTGGGTTGTGCTGATATTTTTATCTGCTGATTATTCCTGCCCATGCAGAAGAAAGGTTAGTCTCTTCTGTTATTTCAGGAATACCACAGTGATTGCATGACTCCATCAGCTCAGAGATGAAGGATACCCCTGTACACAACACGCTTATATGTATGCACCCATATTCTCTCCAGCTGCATGCAATACCATTCCAATGTACCTCTGGGTCTGGGCTTGACAGTTAGGCAGAAGCTTGCTAAGAAGCCTGTAATAATAAAAGTGTCAGCTTGTGACTGCAAACATCTCTGTTATGCTGCTGCTAGAGGACCAAGGCTGGTCTAGCAAAGTAGAAAGCAAAGATTCAGAGGAGCAATCAAAGGAAAGCAGTCCAGCAAAACATTAGAGGAATTCCTTCACTCAGGAGAGAGGCCTTGATTTTTTTTTTTCCTTTACACTTCAGTCATCTAAATCAGGGCGGGTACTCTTAGTACCCTTGCACAATACCCTTAGTTGCGCAAGAGGAAAATAAAATTTGGGGAGGAAAATTATTTTGGGAGCAGTATAAATAAGCCTACGCCAAGGCAGTAACAGATGCACCACCGTGCTTCATACTGCTGACGATGCACTTTGGCGAAAGGCCTGTTAGCTAACGCTGGTGAATGAACAGAAGGCCTATCTCGGCCTATCTCATTACGCTTGGACTTGGGGAAGAGTTAAAGGACGTTATTAAATCATTGAGGCAAAAAAGGGCCCTAGAACAAAAGCCTGAGAACAGATGGGGATTTCATAAAAGAAGGAGAAGGAGGAAGATGATATGAGGAAAACTTACTTGATACTTTAAAACCAGTGCAGCATTGCAGGGGAAAAGTAAATGAGAGCTGAGAAATCGTTCACCACAAGATGGCAAACAGTCACAGTTTCAAGACTATCTCAGCTGGAGAAGGCTGTCCTAACATGTACCCTGCTTCCCTTCCCAGCTAATCATGGACCTTTCAAGAGGCAGTTCCCATAGAACAATTAGGATAATCACACACTGAGGGGTTTGGTGGCATTGATGCAACGTGAAGCTCACTGAGCAGCCCAGTACGTGGGTCAGGATCAAGCAAGGGCTTAGTCCGAAGGCACTGAAACCAGCAAAGTCACCGACACTAAATTCAATGGGCTTTTGGTCGGCTGCTCAGTAGCCAAGCAAAGAACATTAAGCAGTCACTGTGCTGCTAGAGGAGTTTCAAGTAAGGCATACATTTTGGCTAAGGGCACGCTCGGTCTGAAAATTGATCATTAGCTCTGTTTAACGGAAGGGTTTCATTTGACTTGCAGTCTGTGTTGTTTTGCAACAAAACATGCCCAGGACAATGGGTGGTGGGTCCATCGCCCCTGCTTGAGGAAGCGGAGCTGCTCAGCTACACGTGTTACAGTCCCCTTACTGCTGGTTGGCAAAAAAATTCTTCTGTACCCCAGGTGGATACATTTTAGCCCCAGCTTACACAGAAACTGATGTGTAGTTATGAGGTCTGTGCATACTTACAGCAGGGAGCAACGAGTTTTTTTGTTGTATTGAGAACTATGTTTTAAAATACATGCAAAGAAAGCAAAATGAACTGTCTTCTCACTGGGCTCTGAAAGTCCGTGTTAAAAGTTTTAAAAAAAAATCATCAAAAAGTGTAGCCTGACATGAGCCACACTGAGGAAGGTGTGATTCTCAGGTGAGGATTAAATACCTTACACTTAAGTTCGATAATAATAGTAAATAATTTTAAAAATCCAAATGTTGTCCTAACCCTGTGCTACTCCCAGGTGCAGAGCACAGCTGCACATTTAGATCTCCAGCAAACTACTCTGCCTTAAATGAACTCACCATCTGCCGAGTACCTTTGCCTGGCCACTAAACCAGTCACTAATGGCCATCTCCAGATCACACCATGGGATTAGAACTGATCTCCCATGCTGCCACCACCACTGGGATTTCTTCTGCTCTGTGATGCTTGGCAACTGAGATGTTAAGTTTGCTACTCAGCCAAGAAACCACCTCCACATATGCTGACCAAGCAGCCGTCTGGCTTGGGAGGAAGAAATAGTTTTCATTTTGTTTTCCTCCAGCTTTGAATTTTACTATCCAGAGACTGAAAGCAGCCAGCTTTTATCCCACTGGTGTGGACCATACTTCTAAACAGGCTTTGGAAGGAGCCCAGGTCTCTGAACAGAAGGGCAAGGGTAAGACACTGACAAAAGAGAGGTGGAGGGAGAAGGAGAATGAACCAGCTCAGGGATTCTCCAGAGCTGCTGCCTCATCACAGGTCTATTAGCACAAACCCCTTGGGCAGCCTGTTAGGTCAGGAGGTCTGTTTCCAAATACTGAGAAAAGTCCTATGAAGCAAAGAAACAAAACCTCACTGTTTGCATTACTACAAGCAGTTAAATGTATTACGAAGGTTTCTACTTGCCAACCTCTTTCCCACAGACCAGCGTGGTGGCAGTGGCAGTGTCCACCTCTGAAGGCATGATCGATTCACAAACAAGGGATAATTTTCCCTGCTGCAGTTGGGGATGTTAAAAATACGCTACTGATAATAAGGTTTGAGTGCAACTGGAGAGGCAAGATGTCAATAGCATTACAATAACAGTGAGGCACTGCAGCAAGCAAGGCTTTTTGTCTGATAAAGTGCAGTTTCCTGGGAGAAGTTGGAGGCTCTGAAATAAGCATGGTATGAGATTGCCACTGCTGACTGTCAATTTATTAACTCTATGTAGCTTGCTGGAGACCTTAAGTGTTCCTTGCAAAGCAGAATTTACACTTTAGTGCATATTACTAAAATATATAACTTATATTTGGACGGCATCTTTCATCTTGAAGGGACCCTAAGCTCTTTACAGATTGACTATAATGGAATCACTCACCCACAGGTGACATATCATCATCTCTGAGGCATAATGAAGCAACAAAACTATTTTAGGGAGAAAAGAATAACTTCTATTGAAAGCACATGAGAATTCAGGGGGCTAGAAGGTAATTACGCCAAAATGAAGATGGTTGTAGACAGAGCTGCAAAGAATAGTTAAGACTTTGGGAATAAGAAGCCCAAGTCCCTGCCACAGCTTGCTTGTTTTTTGCTGAGGCAGGAGAACAACAGTAGCAAAGGCACCACTGTAATCCCATCGGGTAGGAGCTTTCACCTCGGTAATCCTCTGAGCCAAAACCTATGACCCCTCTAGGGCTTGTTGGTGTGAGTGTGCGGCAGTCAGCCAAAACATCTGTCACTAGTAAGGAAGGAGAGAGCCAAGCCTTTCCCAGGCGCAGCCAGGTGGGTTTGTGCAGTGAGGCAGCAGCCCACGTCCAAGAACATCCCTGCAGCCCTCGGAGGCTGGTGCCACTGCTGTCACCCTCCCCACACAAGCTGAAAGTCAGAGACCATGGCCTCTGGAGTGCCCCCGCATCCTGGGAAGCTTGGGACCACAGTACATTAGACAGCTGAGTGTTTTGCCATCTGCTGTGCTAAATTCAGCCCCTTAAAATGAGTTTGATAATGCAAGCAGTGACCTTAAACATGTGAGGGCAAGGCTGGGCAAGAGAGCCTTTTATGAGTTTCTGAACCCTGGGAATGACACCCACCAAGGCAGCCAAAATTACACATATCTGTATCCTTGACACAAGGTATATTTTGTAATAATGATAATAACAGTTAGATTGTTTTGGGTAAAATAACTGTAACTGTGTAGCTTTCCGGTTCCTACTGCTCAAACTTCACCAGATTCAGTTTGTTACTCTTTTCATAAATTCGAAGAGCACTGAGTGCTGGAGCAAGGGTTTGCCCTTGTGAGTTTGAAGTATCTTGTCCTCAGGTTTCAGAGGCAGATGGTGCCAGTCTGACATTTAGTCTATCTTTGGCAGTTGAATTTGCGGCTTTTGAGAAAAAAAAGAGGCAGTCTGAATGAACAAGATTTCTGTGATTTTGAGCCTTGACAGTTGCTAGAGAATCAAATGGGTGCTAGGTGACATTTTTTGCTCGGAATTTTTTTTTCCCCAGTCAAATATATTTATTTTAAAATACGGTTTTGTCCATTTGCTTTACTTAATTTTTGCTATATAAATAGAAACACTTGCTTCTCCTTTCTGAAAAAATAAAAATGTTTGATATTTGTTTTGACATTTTAAAAATTAAACTTTCTGATATTTACATTTAAAATGACTGTTAATATTCTCGTCTACATTTTACCTTAAATGTTTAAAACAATCTCCAAAACAAATTAAAACATTGACTGGGTTTAGCCTTTAATGAGTTTCTTAGATCAACTTCTCAGTTAATGGAAAAATGATCGCATGTCTCAGACTTAGCAAAGCAATTTCCCTGATGTTTTGGGGCTTACAGAAAACAGGAAAAAGTGAGAATCTGCACAACAGTATCAGAAATCAAAATCATGACTAGATGGCATATGCAGGTTTCTGCACAATATTTCCATCACAGACTTTTGGAGTACTGTGAGTCCCTGATACTGAGTGAGTGAACATCCCAACTGTGAAGCCTTAAGCTATTTGTAATAAAAATTCATTCGAGTGGAAGAAAATCTCCCATGTCCCTCCCTGCTCCTGACTCATTTCTCATATAAAGCACCTCTCGACTATACCTAGTTGAGAAGGATAATCTTGTGATTGACAAAAAGCTGCTAATTCCCTTCTTGCTACCCCCAGAAATGCAGAATGTTCAAATAATGAGAGGAAAAGTTTATTCTGGCTAAAAACATAAATTATTTATCATTTCATCACTTCAGACTTCACCCTCAATAGTTTGTTTTGCTGTGGTTACATACCATATTTGGGCTTTGTCTCTTGCTAATGCTAGCATTCTCTAGCATCATCTTTGACTGCTGCCAGCATTTGTTTCAGGGGCAGGATACTTCCAAATCCATAGAAATGCAGCTGCAACATGCAGTTCACAGATATACGGCTCTTGAATGTGGAAAGAATGTAAATTTATGTTTATGTCTCATTTATTCTATCTCTAGATTGCAACAAAAGCAAAAAGATCCCCTGAGTTTTCATCGATTCTGCTTTGCCCTGGGCTAGAGCAGGAGATGGACCCCACGGTATTGTTTTCAGTGTTTGGTTCATTCTGTTTTTAAGGATCCCAGTAAGGGGTCTTCCATCACTCTCCCTAAGAGCCAATTCCAACCCAGACATTTTAACAGGCTGCTTGCACTGCAAGAGACTACAAGCTCTGCAGATGAGTTCTGAATAGCACTGGGCACGTGAGCTATCGCCGCTTGCCATTAGGAAACATGTACAGATGTCCAGCTTCAGTTTCCCTGTGCTCATTCCTATACATTACAAGCACTTGAAGCAATTCCTGCCTCCTTTGGTGCTTCCTTTTAGCCTTCCCCCACCACTCTGTGTTGTTACACGGCAATGCCGCTTGCTGAAGCACTGCAGGAGTGCATCCCCAAGGTAATACTAGGAGAGAGACGTTTATGACCATTCTCTATACTTCTAAACAGCTTTTATCACTGCAGTTAATAAAACACTAGCATGGCCAAAAGAAGAGATAAAGAGGTTGCAGTCTCGCAAGGCTTACTGTCTTTTAGGATCCACATTTCTTTTGAGTTCTGGTAAATGCCTTGAAAAGGGGAACTGAAAGCGCTTTTTGTATGACCAAAGCAGCCAGGGATTTGAAGATTCCTGGATGCGCAGCTGTAAGGAAATTAATGACCGTCTTTTTCCAGTCCTATGTAGATCAGCCAAACCCTGTATTGGCTGAGTCCTGGACATGTCACAGTGTCAAACGTTCATCTCAAACTGAGGTAATAATGCTAACTGGGCCTGATGTCCAGTGTAAGGTTGTGATTTCATATTGCCTGAAAAGAACAGTTAAGTTCTGATATGGCACTTTGGCATTTCCCAGAATTTCAGGCAACTGTTTCCACTGTTTTTTCCACGCATACAGTAGATAAAGGGGTCATCTACTGACTTTTTTTTTTTTTCCACATGACTGGTTTGGGTTTTACCGATGGGACTGGAGATCTGTACTGTTGACTTAGTGCCTAGAAACAAGAGTAGCTGATAACTGTCCTCCTCCTCCTCAAACTGACTGTGTCTGTGTGTGAAATAATTTGGGACTTTAGAATTCCTCAGCTGGAATGGATGAAGTAAATGCAACAGAAGGTTGGTCAACAGAAGACCTTTGGCTAATATCAGCTGGAAAAGTAGCTGTACTGACCATATTTAAACACTTCATTGAATCGATCCCTGATGAGAAGTGACTCATAATTTCAAAAGTAGATTGCAATTTTCTATACCCAAAAGCATGTGCTTAGGGTGTGGGTCTGCCATTCTTTGTGACAGGAGAAAGCAAGTCACTTGGAAAGTGCAGTTCTCTCTTTTGCAGTCGGTGGCAGTTTGTCCTTGCTGTACCCTTCACACTTTCTGTCTCTTTTCTCAAGGATTATCTATGCTGCTGTAGCTCCAGTTTGACCAGTAAGGAGACAAGTAGGCCAAATTTATGATGTGTTAGACAATATGATATGTTACACACATTAACAGAAGATGCATTAACTCTTTGGGCAGATCTTTAAAAATGGTTCAGAATAATTAATTTTTTTCTGATATACAGCTAATGGTTTGGATCCAGGATCAGTTGCCTGCTGCCAGGTTATGTTTTTGACTAAAAATAACCTGCTTCCTACTACATTTCTGTTGTTGGGCATAAATATAGCAGCTTTGTGACATCAAGTCACCTTACAGCGTGGTTGGGTGCATTGTAAGAACAGTGGTTGGTGGATATTTTGAGGTGGGTAGGATTAAATGTTAAGTTCTTGCTCTTTTTCGTGGTTTTGTCTATTTTCAAATTCTGATGAGCAGCATGAGTGATAATTACAGAATTTTAGTATTTATAGGAAACTGTCAGTTTATAAGTATGTAACTGCAGATGATTTTACATGTGACAGCACCTATTAGGCAAAAAGAATTAGTGATATTGTTCCACAAATACAGAAATTTGGTAATTTTCACTAGCTTTTTTTTTTTTTTTTCATTATTTAAAAGATGGATAAATGCAGTGTAGCTTAGCTGTATAAATAGCATCCTTCACACACATAGCACAAAAGGGTTTTATAAAGAGAGGAAAAAGAGTAACAGTCTGTTGGTTTGTTTTGCTGATTTTAGTCTCATGTTTCTCTTTCCAGAGGTGAGGATACAGGTGGTTTTGTTTTCTTTTTCCAAACTCTGTGAACACTCCTGAGCTCTGTGTCATTCTGATCCATGCAGGACTGATGGATGACAACGCACTTGACAATGGACTGAGTGAGGCAAAAGTTCTATTAGCCTACTGTTGTCTAAGTGGGGAGTTTGATATATAGAGATGACACTATGTAAGACTAAGGTCAGAAACCTCTTTTAATTTTTCAATGTCCAGATCTTCTAAACTGCAGAAAAATAAGCTTTGGCTGTCTGAACTGACTACCTGAAAAGAGCTGGTTTTTTTCAGAGAGTGAATAGCTTACATGTCTTACTTCTTTTCCTTCATTTTAATGAAAACTAGCCAGATAACCCAGTTATTTATTTTGCTTTAATTTCTCACAAGGTTAAAACTTTTGAGAACCTGTGATGTACCTCACCCATCAATGAGACCTGTAGACAATGCTATGGACCCAACCAGAATTTGGGTGACCTACCTTCTTCTGGTTTCTTGGTGGTAATTCTGGAGTTTACCCAGCACCGTCCTTTCAGCTGTGGCTGTGTCTCTCATGGCTGAGCAGGAGTACAACGGCTGTGAAATGTATTTAGAAGCAGGCAGAATGATTTATGTTATGAATCATGACAAGCATGATGAGTTCACTTTCCGTATTGTAACATCACTTATGCGGTACAAGCACTAGCTTCCCACTACAGTGCTGGCGGCTCTGCAATGTGATGGTCTATTTCAAGATCTTACAGCTCTGTGTGCAGTGTGCTGGGCACCTGCAGTGTCACCTTCTCCAGCTGAGGCATGCTTACACTCAACTACTGCCTCACTTGCTTTTCTTCTTCCCTGAAATTTGAGTTTGGTCTCTGTCCTCTGGCAGCTTCTCTCTCTGCCTGCCCCAGGGTTGTCAAGTCAGGACAGATTTCTGCCTGGGACAATTCAGGTCCCCACCTCTCTCTCCCTATACTTAAAGCTAAATGGTCTGGAGGAAGATGCTTTTGTCTTGATGGGCTGCTTAGAGAGTGAGACTTTATTTACCTCAGATAGGTAACAGTTTTGTTCAGCTCCAAAACTTGCAGAGTTTTTTTCTTTTAATTTAATTTGGCATGTTAGACTTCTTTTTATCTACTATCTCACTATTTTTGGAATGCAGCTAAATTCAATAAAGTCTCATGGCAATGTGTTTGCAAGCCAATTACAGGAGCCTAAGAAAATAAGAAAAGGATTTCCCAATGCAGGAGGTCTCCTCATCAACACTTTTTCTTCCACAACACTACGGGGGAAAAACCATATGGAGGCAAATCTGAAATTAAAATAAACAATAGTTGTGCAGTCATTACTTTTATGATCATATATTCCTTCTCACCTTTAGGCTGATATTATGCATGCAAAATAAGTTGGCAATTTGCCTTAAAGTTGAAACATCGCATGAAAAGGAAAGGGCTCCGTTCCTCGGCTGTTGAGAATGACTCCGGCGAAATCAGTCACTGCCACAACAAACACAAGTCAGGTCTCCTGGTGCCTGTTTCTGCCCCAGTCAACATGACAAGGAAAGGGCTCCATTCCTCGGCTGTTGAGAATGACTCCAGTGAAATCAGTCACTGCCACAACAAACACGTCATGTCTCCTGGTGCCTGTTTCTGCCCCAGTCAGGGGGAAGTGAGGAGCACCGTACAACATCATAGGGCACATACAGTTCATTTCCACCCCCTGCTCTTTGCTAGAGGTCTCACTTACATGTAAATTCTTTCTGGATTCCCCCTGGTTGCTTTATTCCATATTTTCAGTCATTTTCCCTAATGAAACAATCTAGCAGAACTAATCCAAACATGGGCTTAATTAATCAACATTTGGCAGTCTATAACACCACGCTCCAGTCCAAATCACTTGTGACAACTTTCTTAATGCACAACCAAAATATCTACAGGGAGTCTCTGCCTCTATCAGCTGGCTGGATAGCACGTCTTCAATTTATTTACTATATTTTAATAAAGCTGCAATAAACCTTTTCTCCCTAGCTGCCCACAGAGCATTTTACTGCAGAAAGTAACATTATGTCATTTTTAACTCACTTTAAAAAAACAAAACAAAACAACAGTCTTTTTTAATACAGTGATGTATTGCTTGGGTCATGAAGCCAGAAAAGGAAGCAAAACAAAATAACAGTCTTTTTTAATACAGTGATGTCTTGCTTGGGTCATGAAGCCAGAAAAGGAAGCCACTCAACTGAAGATCACTTAAGTGCTGGTCATAGGAAAGGGCTGAAACTGAGTGTCTGACAAATACATGCTCTCAGGTTTGTTTCGTGCTCGATGTGACCCAGCTGTAAGATGGTAGACAAAACCCAACTTCCATCCTGAGCCTGCTGTTTTCTGGCAGCCTGAGAGAACAGGGGAAGAAAAAAATAAATCTCTTCCTGATCAGTTAGACATTCAGTTCTGCTGTCATGCTTCAGGAAAAGAAATTGGGCCCACTGCAAGTTTTATGAACAGAAATAATTCAGCCTTCTTTTCAGCTGCAACCTCTCTTTTCAGTTCTAGTTGTGTTTTGTTAAGGTGAAGACACAGTTGTCTCATCATATGTGAGTTATTTGTGCTCTAAACTCTCAGGCAGATACATACTTGAGAACTGAAATTCCAGGTTGGATCCAGACCTGAGTTTAATGGGCAGTTCCTCTCTTCAGAAAGACTTAAATCTGATCACTAGATTTAAGCACTCCTGACCTGGGAAAGACTTGATATACTGATGTGAACACGGATGAGTGGTCACAGCTTCCCTAGTATGCAGAGATCCACAGGAGGACAAAGACAGGAGCTTATCAGTCCTGTGTTCCACAGCTGAGGAAATCAAAATCTGAACTCTGGAGAAAATTTCTTATGTGACGTCATACAAATCACAAATACTGTCTACTCTTTACTTCTGTATCTGTAAAATCTAATTCCTAACTTTTCCTCATCTTATTGAGGACTTCAATGGCTTAGTGCAGTGCTGGGGGTGATGGAAATTACTTCTGTAAACAGGATGTTTGTTACTTGATTTAGAAAGTGTTATGTGTGTCATTTCTATGGCTTCCTGTGTTCATGTTCTGTGACTTAGATTTCAGTTGGACCTCCATCTTCCTGCACAAGTTCAGGAACAGAGATAACTGACAACACAATTTAATTTGTTCAGACATCTGAGAACTTGATATCTTAATGAATTCAGATGTCGTAGGATCTATGAATCCAAAGATGAGCAGAGTTTGCAGAGAGCGCAGTAACCCAGAAGCTGCGAGTGTGACCTGTGTATTGGCAGAGTGCTCTCGGCATCTCACAGGATGCTTGTGGTTGCCGGATTGCAAGGGGAGAAGCAGGGGATGCAGACCCCTCTTCTTTCAGGTGACAGACAGGGATTATCACACCAGCTTGTGTCTGGAATTACTTTGATACACCAACTGAAGCTACTCTAAAAAACATCGGGGGGAAGAAAGTTGGTATTGTACGCCTCTGCACTGAGTTGCTCAGGAGGTGTTATGGCTGGGACTAGGATCTCGACGAAGACAAGCGCAATTTCTGCAGTGAGGAAAGACTGCTGGTAATCCGTTTGGCTCCATCTATTGATTGTTCATAAAAAAAGCTATTGGCTAGGAAACATGTCTTCTATCAATCTATGCTCATTCTGCAGTG
The DNA here is from genome assembly GCF_000690535.1 of Cariama cristata. Classification (NCBI taxonomy): domain Eukaryota; kingdom Metazoa; phylum Chordata; class Aves; order Cariamiformes; family Cariamidae; genus Cariama; species Cariama cristata. The sequence continues at coordinate 18,993 of NW_009615888.1, forward strand.
CCAGAAGGGCGTATACCATTTCTCAGAAAGTTACTGAATTTTGGTCGAGCAATCACCCCACATTACCCCGGGTGGTGTTTGCAGCCCTGTCTGTTTGCTTGCTGTCAAACTTGGACAAACAAAGTCTTTACATGGAAAGGGACAACAGTCCATGGTCTCCTTGGGTCCTCTCTAAGTACAGGGCTCATTCTACCACCCTGACTACCAGTGTAATGTGTCTCAGTTTGTGTGAGGAGTCTCACAGGTTTCTGCCTCTGGTGTTTCCGAGCACGCCACTATGCTAATCATGGAAAAATGTACACTCTTCTTACCATGCTTTATTAAGTAGCCAAGCTGGTTTCACGGGGTCAACTTGCAATAAAGGATTCAACTGAGTGTTCGTCAGGCTATCACTGTGATTGAAGCATTTGTATCTACTTGTGTGGATATCTAAGGAGGGCTGAAAACAGTATGTGTAAGAGTAACTTCAGAATCAGTAGTGGTGATAACTTCTACCAAAGAATCCCAGAGGAGCTGGCCAAGGAGTTTTCTGGCTCAATGACATTATTTTTTTTCTGAATATAAGAATGTCACTACAATTCCCAAAGTGTGGGCGTTTGTTAACACCATCCCAGTGTTCAGAAAGGGCAAGTATGGTAACTAAGATAAGTATAACACAATTAGCCTGATAAGATTCCTTGGTAAAAAAATGAAGAAATTGATACAGGAATCAGTTGATGCAAGATTAAGTGTGGTAATAGAATTAATACTAGTCAATATTTTTTTTCCATGGAAAGCAGATCTTGTCAAGGAAACCCAATTTCATTCTTTGATGAGATTATAAGTTTAGTTGATGAGAGAAACTGCACAGACAAAATAGACTTTTGTATGGCATTTGACTCAGTACCATATGAAATTATTTTAACGAAAAGCGCAATGCAATATCGTAAAGTTAACATTGAACAGATAAAAGCTGGCTATCTAACAATTTCAAATGCTAGCTGTCAGCAAGGAAATATCAAATGAGGATGTGTGTAAGTGGAGTACAAGAAGGATCAACATTAAACCGAATATTTTCATCGACCATATGACAGTGAATAACAATAATTAAAAAAAAAACCCCAAACACAGGGGATATACCGTTGAGCGGAGTGGTAAAAATGATGACATGGTAGCCATACAGGGAGATCAGTTTCCATTGGATCCAGTGGGAATATTCCCAGCCCAAGATAAAATCAGATATAAATAAGAAGAGGCATCAGGCTCTCGAGGTGGGATGGAGGGCAGTACCTTGGCAGCGGCCACTCCAAGCAGGAGCTGGAAGTGGTGTTGAGCAGGAGGCCCAACACGAC
>NW_009615888.1:20354-38530 GCF_000690535.1 Cariama cristata
GAAAGGGTGATACCATCTTTGGTGTATGAGTGGGAAAGCAGGGGGAGGATTAACCCCCAAATGTGGCCTTGATGAGATGGATGATAGAATCATGGGCACAACTAGCATATTTTGGAGCTCATATATAAAAGAACTGCAAATGCTACTTGAGGGCTGGAAAAAAATGCTGCAGGGGAAAAGCCGTATCTGTTTAGCTTGTTAAGAAGCAGAAAGAGAGGTGAGGTTATTGAAGACCATGTCTTTGTGGGGAGAAGTCTGGATCTGAGTGGGCACTTAGCTTAGCAGACAAAAATATTACAAGAACCAATGGATGGAAACAGAAATCAGAAAAATTCAAATGAGAAAACAGGGAAAAATGTGAAAGTGTATGGAATTAATCAGTGGAAAAAATTACAAAAGCAGAGATATGTTTCCTTTCTACGAATATATTCAGATCAAGACTTGATGCCTTCCTGAAACATATGCTTCAGTCAAGCATGAGTTATTGGGCTTACCACAGGGGTAACTGGGTGAAATTGAGTGGCCTGTGATATGCAGGAGGTCCGGCAAGGTGAGATATTGCCCCTTTCTGGCCTTAATCTCTCTGAATCTGTGAATATTTGAGTAGGTACAGCAGGTATTTTTGTACTTGGTTAACATGCATCTCAGATACGATTTATTAAAGCTTTCCACCTCTTCAGTGACACGTATCAGCCAGTTGGAGGTCAGAAACAATGGCACATGCTGTGGACAACTGCTGACCCAATCTGAGTAATGGTTTATTGATAGTGTTTTTCTGTAAGCAGTGGTTACAGCAGATAACGCTCACACAGCCCATATGATGAATTATTTCTGCAGAAAATGTTGGTAGAATCATTCTAAATAATGCTTGTATCAGAGCCCCATGATAGTTCACAACAACAACAACAACAAAGGCTTAAACTTGCAAAAACTTTTTTTTTTTTTTTTTTTTTAGCTTTCACATCAAAGAACTCATTCCTTCCTACTACCCAAGTGGCGTAAAGCGCTCTGACAGGGAAGGTGAAACTTCATCTGCTGACTGTGCTACACAGCAATATGCTTCTAAAAGCTGCTGCACAGTGAGTTTTTAGCACTTTTCCTCTACTTTTATCACTGTCTTCCATTTTGCAGTGTGTAGACCAGTAAAGTTATTTGTACTGTGTATAGGTAATTATTCCTTGTTCAGCACACTCACATGAATGATCATTGCCATAGCGAGCGCATTTTTTCAGTGGCTCAAAGATTCACTTACCTATTACAGTGTTCCCCAAACATTGTCCTTTCTTCTTCTTTACCGAATTGAAAGGCAAAATGTATTCAATAGATGAAAGGTAATTACTGGACTGATTTTGCATGGTGCTCAACACTTTGATCTGTAGCCCATCATTAAAACACATTTACCTTAAATCATGGAAGTATATATGTTACAACTTCATGAAATACTTTTTTTCATACTGTTTTTCATAAATAATCAACGTATCTTGTCCTCGGTAAAATACTTCAATGTGCACACATGTGAATTGCACACTTGCAGCATTGCAAACTGCTTCTCCTGGGTTGTCTGTAGTGAGTCTGAGAACTTAAGATTAACGTGTTTCCTAATGTTTTGTGAGCTTAACAATGTATGGAAAGCAGTTCACAGCCCCTCAGGAGATTCAGCATACTGCCTCTTGCTCTGCTCTGATTACGTCTGAGGTCCTGGAGGGAGTGTGGTCTTCAAGAAAGTTTGTCATTTTGTTCAAGCAGACTCCTTAGTAACTTGCCTTTCGGATCACAGCAGTCAGAAGTACATTTTCCTCCCACTTTCCCACCAGCTACCTCACACCTGTTGTGGTTTTTGTCATGTGCTGAATCTGCACCATGGCTGACGTCCAGTGAGCATTCCTTTAAAGTGCGGAAAGGCTGCCTTACTGTCTTTGTCCGAGGAGCACCTCTGTGCACTGAAACAGATAAGCAGTCCTGACTTGTGTCATCCCTGCAGGCATCTGCCAATGGAGAGGATCTGTCATCCTTTCCACGGGATTCTGTTTGGGCAACCTGAACTTCCATCTCTCAGGCAAGGCGGGAGGTCTGAGATACCTCTGTTATTCAATCTCCCAGTGATGGATACAGGCAGACAGGTTTATCAGCAGCCTTTTCAATGTCCCAGAGGGAAGATTGGTAACTATAGCACCTTGTAACACAATACACAATGTTCTTGCATTTTGTTTTCTTTAGCGTATTTACTTTTCACTTCCCTACCTGGCTGGCAAGATTGGAGTTAAAGTCTAGGGAATGATCATGTTTCTTCAAACTTTGGGGTTGGATGGTGTCTTTTTATTCCCTGCTGTGCTGTTACTGAGAAAAACAGCTGTGCATGCCGTAGCTATTTTCCATCCTGAGCTCCACTTATGACTTCTGCATACGACTTTCAGTAGAAACCAGGGTGAATCATGCTCTTACTCCTTTAACCCAACCCGCTGAAGGAGAGGGTTCTGTAAGCCATTGCCCAGTCCATATGCCACCCAGTCCCTAGCTAATTTTAATGTAATTGGACTAAATCTAGATCTAGAGGGCTTGTCAGTAGTATTTCTTCTTTTTTCTTCCTTTTATTTTTTTTTTTGGTGTGTTATGGGGGGTGTTGTTCTTAGTGAGTGCTATCTTGCCTGCTAAACTTCCTGGTAAGGCTGGGCAGCCTGCCATGGTGATACCATAAATCTACCTGGAAGCAAAAAAGGGAGAAAAAATTTCCTGTCAACAAAAATGAGATGCATAAATAATAAGATCAGCCAAATATGTGTAAGAGACAGATAACAACGTGCTTAAATGTAGAATCAAGATACACAAAATTAGAATGCCTTTGGTTAGAATGGGAGGCCAACAAGTCCAAGGAGTGTGTCTCACTGAGTGTCAGTATGGGTTGTAGCAGCATACAAACTCCTTAACAGTTTTGGCAATCTCACACTTTCTCGGTGCATAACATAATCAGGGTTTATCAGAGCTCTTTTTATCTCTACACGTCGTTCTCCGTCAGATCCATTTCTCAAAGAGGCGGGTTTGTTATGCCAGCAGCCTCCGTATTTCAGCCATGGCTTTTGTTCAAGAAACATACTTACCATAAGGTGTTTTAATTACTCTCATTACTATACTGCCTATATTGACTGGTTAAGTAGTATCTCGTGCTAGGGTGATTTCCTCGTTAAGCCCAGGATACAAGCTGCAAAACAGAAGGTACCATACGGTAGATACAAGAGTCAGGACAATTCTCACGGGAAGATATAATTTTTAATGATTTCCTCTGTTTATAAAATAGCTGTGTATGATCTTACAGCTGGGCTGACAAATGCTGCACAATCTATCTTTTCACAGTCCCAGTCAAAGCAACTCACTTCTTGCATGTCCGCATCTACTTGAGGTCCAGGTGCTTCCCGGCAGGGCCTCACCATTGACTTTCATCCTCAGCCTCATGTAGCTCTTTCAAAGCAGAATCTGTGCTGACTAACTTTCTGCTTCCAGCTGCTCCCCTTTCAACAGCTCCTCTGAGACTTCTCAGGCCATACCTAAACCAGTCTTTGTGTCAGTCAGGACAGTGGTATCTTGTCTCTTAAAGGCTTAATGACCTAAACTGTGTTTTTTTCAAAGCAACAGAATTTTTTATGTCAAACTGATGTGTTTTGACTCTTCATGTTTGGCAGTACTCCCAAAGTTGGTATGACCCTGTTCCCTTTGGCAATCCTTAACCATCTCTACTGTGGGCAGCAGTCAGGGTCTTTCAGATCAATCTAAATATCTTTTCCTTTTGGTTATTTTTTTCAATTAAAAAAAAATCTGCAGCTGAGAAGTCTGCTTAGAGGATCTTACCTTTATATTGACTGAGACAAATAGTGTATGGAGGCAATATGTATAGAAATGCACTACCGTACCATTAATTCTCTCCTAATTCCAGTGGCAATCTTCCTGACTGTGCCTGTCTTCAATTTTGCATTGCCAAATTTGTCCTCTTTTCAACAATTACTTGTTTAAAGAAAATACAAGGAGGACCTTACCAAAAAGCTACTATACTACTATTTTAACAGCAATAACTACTGTACAACTATTGCTATTAATTCTGTCAGTTAATGAGTAGACAGACAGAATTATTCTGAGGAGGAGAAATACGAAGTAGGACATATGTTCTGTTGATTTTTTTGTCATTTGTTTCCTTGAAAACTGAGACATCTGAACTAATGAATGGGTCACCCGGTGCCCTCACTGATATTCCTGGCAACAGAGCCCAATTAGATCACAGTGTTGTTGTATTTATTCACCACAGAGAAAAGAAAAGCAGATGCTTGGTTTAAGTTTTAACCTATTTGAAATATTCACAGGTTCCATGGTCAGCATCCTGGATAGATGTCCACCCCAAAGCTGCCTGCTTCACAGACTTTTCAGCTCACTTTCCTCACTAGCAATATGAATTGTACAAGGGAAATTCTGTTTTGCATTAACTCCCTGGCATGAAGTTCTGTCTTCTGTCCCCTCTCAATGTTCATTTTCTCAGGTCTGACTTAGGGTGAAATTTGACATTGCAGCTGAATCTCAGGTAATAATTCTGCTGATGATACATGAATCAGGTAGTTTTCAGTTCTTTCCTTCATATACGGGTTGGCTCTAAGCTACTGGGAGGAAAAAGTAAGTGAAATTTATCACTGACAAGGTTTAGGATATGACTGTAAACCACTGGGAACTCAGCTCTCCATCTTTTTCAGAGCACATTCTTTCTTCATCTTTGGATCATGTCACAAAATGTCTAAGGAGAAGTCTATTAGGGTTTTCTTCAGAGAGAAATTTCCGAGAACACTACTAGACAAGAAGGTAAAGCAACTGGAATTTCCTTTTACAATGCTGAGATTCACTGAGAAAATGAACATGCACAAATATTTCCAACTGAAAAAAAAAAAAAAAAAAAAGGTTTTTTAGGCTAAACATTTGTAAATTTCCAACTGAAAAAAAAAAAAAAAAAGGTTTATTAGGCATAACATTTGTAGAAAAGCCACGAGAACATTACACTTGAATATTCCCTAGCAACCCTGAAGTCTCTTCCATAATACTGACAACAAAAACTGAAACTTATATTTAACATAGAGATGGAAAACTGGTTTGTTATACCCTTACCTGCTGTGCCCCTATAATGTTATATGTAACAGATGCAAACAGATAGCATGCATTCCCCATTAGATCTTGCTAACAGACATACAGGGGATATATTTACATTCTGACAAGTTTAGGAAATCCAGAGATTATGGAGAGAACAACAGTGATATGGTTAATGAGGGTCACTGTCTTGCTTTCTAGAAGAAATTATATAGTGGATATTTCCTTCTTTGGTAGAGAGAAGTACTGCAGTCACCCCTTGCATTTTTTAAACATATTTTAAATTATTATCTCTGCTCTAAAAATACATATAATGAAGTCATCTAGAAATACTGCAGTAGGAATGGTAGCCGTTATACAGGTATATGTGTGTGAGGGGCTGGGCAAGAAGAGAGAGAAACTGCAGATCTCTTCCCAATTGCACGTTATCACAGACTGAGGCTCTCAGCACAAATTATTCTCTACCCATTAAAGTAGTTTCATGGGCTGAACTAAGCAAAGCTGATTCTTCTTTTGAACAGACAGCCTCATCAAATATTCAGTACCCAGGCGTATACTGATCATTCTGCATTGGCTGTTTTTCTCCATTCCCGTTTCTCCTGAGGTCCTCTTCCATCAGATTTCATGGGTTTCTTTCCATGCCATGTATCCTGAAAGGAGCAGCAAATTCCTACAACATGAGTAGGTGGGCAATAAATAAAACAACAACAAGGAAGAAGAACAGGAGCCACAAAGGAGCTTTCCTTTCATGTCCAGCCCGAAATCAGCTGTTACAGCTACTGGTAGTAGGGAAGAAAATGTGAAGAACAGAGAGTTTGGACAATTTATACTCCCCATCATCAACTTGGTACTCAGATGACCCATATGTGGTTCTTTGCCTGGCCATCCTGTCTACATTGTTAGAAAGCTGGATTCAAAGCTGGTGTAAATGCATGTAGCACCTGCGGATTCAAAGGAACTGTGCTGATCTACTCTGAAGGAGAATTTGGACCTTGGTGATCTAATTTAAGCAAAATTTGCAGGCACCCAGGGAGCACCTTTTCATTATTATTCCTTCTCAGTGATTGTGGTTTGTATTTATACCAGCAGAAAAAAAAAAAATTCCTACAAACTTCTTGCTCAGCAAGAAAAATAATAGTCCAAGAAGTGCTGGTTGTTCTGGGATTCTTTTTATTTTCTATTAATAGTCACATTTATAACCCTAGTGTCATGATTTAGTCTTTGAAGTAATGGAGGCAATAGGAAGTCAATTGTACTTAGGAAAGGTAGCTGGGACAGTTTGGGGTAAACCCACAGAGAAGAATAAATGTCACTGGTATGATGTTGAGGAAGGATGAATGATGTCCTGGAAAATTAAAAGCAAATCTTAAAGTCATGATATTTGATGGTATAGTAATGGAGAGGGAGGCAGGGAATGGAGGTAAGGCTGCTGCATATCAGTCCTCATTTAAGAATAAATAATTCAATAAATTACCCCTCAGAGTTCACATTTGTTGAGGAAAACTGGAAAATGCAATCCAAGTTTGTATGTCCCAAAGATAGGGGAAAAATCAGGAAAAGAATCTATTTTAAAAAATATTTTAAACTTTATTACTTTTGTGTGTCTTGACTCATGATGCCTGACTGTTCAGGGTGGAAATATTGCCAAGTATTTTAAACTCTGCTTTCCGAGGCTCCAGGTAGCATTAACTCCTATATGTTCAAGCCCTGGAAGTATTTTCATCTGCAGAGTCCTAAGAAGAAAAGTGTACACAAAGACGGCTCCAGCACACCCAGTTCCCTTCTCTTGCTCCTGTACCCTTTCTCCAGATACCCTTCTTCATTCTGGCATCCCTGAGAACCCCAGAATCACTAAAAGAGAGGTCTTCCCTGCACCTTCCTGGCACAGGTGATAAGTCTACTTTATGTTTTCCTCTGGTTTTAAGCACAGACCTTTATGGTGCTGATTTGACTCTGAGCAGCTTTGCAATGGGTTTGCTCGGTGTAATTTACATTGAGGTAGGGGGACCAGTTGCTGGTAAAGCAAGTTAGTTCAAAGGTCTGGGAGGATGAGGAAAATGCCAGACTCATGGTGTTCTATGTGTGGGCTTCACCATAGATAAGTTAATTCAGTGCCTCTCATTTTGTCACAAAATGAATTAACACACTCGACAAAGTCATTTTAACTTTTCAAGAGGAAACATGACTATTTGTCATCTCTCTACACTCCATACTTTCTTTCTGACCCTTGATTCCACTTGTCAAATAACTGGCAAATGAGCTGTCAATACAGAAGACCTAGCAAGCTGCCTGCATGCCCTGGTCTCTTGTGTGGAAGAGGATTTACAGAGAGAGTTCAGCTGTGACTGACATTTCTGTTTGAGATGGAGTCTGAGACTGCAGTAGACCAAAGTTTTGGGCTGGATTTCAGTCTGCTGAATTTTCACAAGCAGTAGGTTTGCAAGATGTTTCCTGAGATCAACTGGTTGTGAAAGAAGTAAATTCTTTCTCTCTCTTCTACCTTTCTTTTTTTTTTTTTTTTTTTTTTTGCTATACTTACTGGTTCTTACCTCATGGTCTGAAATCTCCTGGGAGCAGATATTATCCTGACATTTAATTATGCCTGAATTGGCTTTTCCACTTCTGAATGCAATCTGTATCTGACCTAATTTGGATCTGGGGATTTCAATGTAATTGTAGGCCGACAACCATGCGTGGGTGCATACACTAAAACACACAGAAACACACACACAAAGAAGCTCTATTTTTTTAAAAAGAGCATTTAAGTCTATTTAAAATTATTAACAAATCCAAGCAGATTTCACCGTATAATTTTTGACGAATAAACACTTTGTGGACTTAAGTGTCATTCACAAAAGTAGGGGAGGAGGAACTGTTCTTTTGTCCTTTTACAAGATATCTGGGTAGGCTGTTGGGGTTGTAAGAGTTGTTCATACCTCTCTTTCCTTCGCTGAGAATGTATGGACTTTAAGTCTTCTGTCCTTCAGGAGAGTGGCCCAACTGCTAGCTATTGTGTATTCTGAATTGAGCTGTCCTTTTGAAGCTCAAAGTAGAACCACTTTGTATCTGCCTTAAATATTCACAGACACAAAGTTAAAAACTGACTTCAGCCAGGAGGTTAGTTATTTATATGGTTTCTGGTCTCTGTGCCAGTGAATATTTAAAGAACTGCTACATCAGCTTCAAAAGACAAGAGCAAGATAGGCGTGTCTTCAACTATTGTTCAGTTCAGTGGTTAAAACAAGCTCCTGTGAGCAGGAGTCTTTGGTTAAAATCCTTGGTTTGAACATTGTTAGAGGAGTCCTCGACCCCTTTCAAGTACAGTGGCATAGCAGCCATGCTGTACTGCACTCCCTCCTTTTCATTCACTCACTGAATCTGGTTCTCTGTTTAATCAAATGCATTTCAAAATGCTTTATTTTCATTTTGGATGAAATGAACTATTGAACACCAAATGTGCTCATAATTTCAACCTTCAAAAAAAGAATGTGGTTGTCATTAAATGTTTTGTATTTCAGCCACACACCAAATCTTGGCACCCCCATGGGTCCTTAAATGTAATCCCTCCCCTTCCCAACCTGAAGTGGTAATAAAGTGCTCCTCTCTTCACTTCAATGCACTCTCCACTCTAATATAATCTTCCCCTCTAGTGTGTGTACCATTTTGTGGACCTTTGAGAGGACAGCAGCGCTTTATTTCTTTTACTGCCACTCACCTATTTTTGGAGAACTGACTTCATGAAGGATTGAAAATACCATAATAATGTTGATGACTGTAATGAAAGATATGGAAGAGATGAACAGTGGATAGATTTCTGATGCCATTTCGCTGATTGCTGCCAGTCGCTTTCTGGCTTTTTCTATTATCTTGCACTAATTTAGGAAGTCGAATTACCAGGCTGAGGGAACTTAAAAGCAACGTATTCAAAGTTTTCCTTTTTAATTAGTCTCACTCCATCTTCCTCAGCTCCCTTTCTCCTCTAGCAGGAAGCAATATGACAGTTATTAGACAGCTGCATAACCAGCTGGTTGGAGGTCTCCAGGCTACTGATTGCTCTGGTAAGATCTACAGGAAAGTCAGTGCACTGTATCCTAATGTACAGGCAAGGCATCTGCCAGCTCTGCCCGCATTTCTGAATGCATGGAAAGGGAGCTATCGACCTGTCATTCTTATGAATCCAAAATATCCAGAGAGCTATACAACAACTATAAAAGAGAGCATTCTTTCTATATCTCATTTCTAAAGCACCTATCAGTTTAGTATTTAAGTTGCCGGCCTAAATTCGCTCTTCGTTCTTTCAAAAGGCATCAGTTCATGTAACACTGAAGCAGTCTGGTCCTAACACAGCACCACAAATCAAGGTGCATGCAAACAATTTGGCTTCGTGCGTTTCTCTCTGTAACCTGGAAAACTCTCTGGCAACAAAAAAGGAAGTGGTATGGCCCATAGAAGACCTCTGAGGAAGTGCTGAGGAGGGATTTAATTTGGTAAGTGACAGAAAATCATATGGAAAGCAGATGAACATAAAGAGCATGCTGGGGGATATTTAAGAAGATGGTCGAAGGAGTCAGTGTCTCTCTGCCTCATTAGATATTTAATGTTGAATTTTTGAGCATGATGAATGGTAGACGAAGGGAATACAGTCAAGTGGTGGACACGTGTTCCTGAACCTCCTCAGTGCCACACTGTGCACAAGTGCCCGGCATCTGACATGTGAGCTCAGTCCTCGAGTGGGTGCTGGGGAGGGGGAGAGGAAAGTAAGCTTGTGGATAATTAACTGCAAACACAGCAGACAACTGTTCTTTTATTCATTTTTTGCTCTTTTTAGAATGTACTTGTAGATACTCATTCTGTGCCTCAGGCACCTTAACAATCAGTTACAAGTCACAGGCTAAATAAGGGGTGTACCTGTGAATAGATCCACTGCTGCTCAGTGTAGCTGTAGAGAAAGAGGAAAATTGATGGCTTGCACAGAATGATAACAAAAACAGGGGTCTGACACACCACGTGGGTACAGGTCCCCTGAGAGACAACATCAGCATCTGATAGGGAGAGAGAGAGGGATTTCTAAGCTAAAAAGGTCTCAAAGCAGGCTTTGTAGGTTAAAACCATCACCTTGAATTCCACCTGGGAGCTTAGTAGAGGTCAGAGAAATGCACAGAGCAAGGTCTAAATTGCTCCCAGTGTGCAGCCTGTTAGGCTGCAGCATGCTGTGCTGGCTTCAGGCTGAATATCTTTGAGGTGTAGCTGCGTGGAAAGAGCATTAAAGTCATCTAATCCTCTGTCTTGCGTAATTGTGGCATGGTCATAGCAGGCAGGAGGAGGTGCCTGTGTTATGCTGGGTGTAGATGGAAATAGGAGCCCTTGCTCCTAGTGGCTGTTTGGCACTGAGGACCAGGCCCTGGTTTGAACAGCATCCCAAACCTGCAGACATGTTTCACTGACAGATGTGTTGCACCACCTGGTTCTCCCCAAGTCTTTCTCATCTGATCGGTCACGGTCAGCATGTCTGGAGCCCCTCTTCCCATGCCAGTGAGGCAGCGAGTGCCTTCTGCTCTGGAGCCAGTGAGGCTGATCCCTCAGATTAATTAGCCTGTTCCAAACCGTGTGCAGCTCTTTTCCTTATGGTGTGCCCCAGCTGGGAACCTAGTTGCTCTGGTGGACTATATACAGAGAAACAAGGAACCTCTGACATGTGCCTATTGCTCTTCATTGACTACAGTGAGGGCCTTGGGCTTTACTTCTTATGCATAGTGAACCATTTCCGTGGTGGCTTCTGGGTGTTCACAGCACAGCTAGCACAGTGGGGCCTTGAGATGCTGAATTCAGTACGAACTGTAATGATGTGCAGGCAGTAACAGCACAAAATCAGTCAGCTTTTAAATCTTTCCACCATATGCCTTATTACTTTCTCTTTCACCTTCTTCGTCCACCATCTGTTTGACTTCAATATGAGGAGGTGCACAAAATAGCAAGTTGATTTGGACAAAAGACCTTGTAAGGTTTATTGCTAGATTTATCTTCTGTTCTCACCTGCATGGGGTTTGTGCTCACAGGTAACCTGAAGCACAACACGTAATGGCTTCCTGAAGCAGTTCTTTGGCTCAGATTCTTTAGTTTTCTGTCTCTTAAGGTTAGTACTGGATGATATTGTGTGATGGTTCAGTGTCAGCGAGTGATGTACTGTCATTTCCAGAGCCTGCTTTTTTTGGTCTTGTTTCTTTGAAGCCACAATCTTAAAAAACTTTCTTTTTACTTTTCCTGGCTCTTTATCATTTCATCCTGCAGATTCTGAAGCTGCAAGTAAGTACTAGACCCCTCAGGATAAGAAAAACTCCTGCAGAAAAAAAAAAAAAAAAAAAAAAAGTTAAATGTCTCCAGAAAGAATCAGATGTCTATAAGCACTTCTGGCTCACTTGTGGATTCTGGGGATCCCTGACTGGAGATTAACTGGTGGACAAGATAACCCGATAGGTCTCCATGTCATGCTTATATGGTCATCTGTTTTTATTTGCATGCCTATAGACAGAGCTGGGGGGACCAGCTGCAGCAAACAATTTATTTGATGGATTAGGTACTCTTTTTAGTGTGTGTTTACAGACAGGCTTTTCTCATTGTTTGAAATGATCAAATCAATGGTCGGTGTGCAGATGTTTCAGCAGCATATTTGTCACCAGCTAGTCCCTGTTTGGTGAATGATCACTGCAGTCACATTTCGTTTTTACTGCATGCTAGTTGTTTCAGTCCCAAGCAATGTTCGTGATGGCAGCTCCTACAGAAGTAGCGCATTCGTATGACACTCTAGCTTTCTTATGAGCACAAGTATTCTTGTGTTAATGTTTGAGAAAAACAAATATAATGAATCATAAAAAGAACACTCAAAAAGCTTTGTTGTATAGTAAATTTGCCAAAATAAACATAGACAGATTTTAGGGAGTCCAAAATGTTTTGCTGATTTGTGTCAATCACTGTGTCAATCACAAGTGATTAGTGATTAAAAGGCAAGCATAGAAATGTAAAACACTTCATTTTATCATTTTCTAAGTGATTTTTTCCCATTTTACTTTGAATGTGACCTTTCATTTTAAAAAACATTCTAAAATAAATAAAGATTATTAGGAAGAGAAGTTTACTCAACAACAAAACAGATTACTTTTTACTAAAGTGAAAAAGGTATTTGTACTATACTCAAGTTAAAACTCTGAGAGTTGTACTTTAAATTAACTCAAACCTCTGAGGAACTTCCTAATTTGATTGATTTCTCTTCTTTCTTTTGTTCAGGAAACAATCGGGGCGGGGGGAGGGAATTGTTTACTCTAACCTGGGGTACCTGTGATGGTCATTACTCAGCAGTGCATTAGGATATACACTTTAAACCCATTTCTATTCAGCAAATTACTTATATTCATTTTAAGATTAACACTTCAGGGCTTACTGAAGAGTGAGAGACAATGGGACTGAAATTTAGTCAAATTATTAATGTTCCTACTTTTGTAATATTTATGTTCCCTTTTTTTTTTCCAGGGTGCTCACTCAGGATTAGGCCACTAATGTATAGCTGATGTGTTCAGCTACACACATTGCAAGTATGTTGGACAGTTATCTTTTTCCTAGGACTTAAAATGAAGAGTAAGCAGTAAAAAAGGAACAGCTAGAGCCAAATGCGGAGAATACATACATTGACTTGTGTGTTGCTTTAGAACAAGAAGTATTTTGTCAGCATGCACCTTAACCTGTTCTCACTGGAAGGCACCATGGAAGAAGCAGAACACATGGACAGAGTTCAAGGAGGGACAGAGGTAGTGTTACAATTCAGGATGGGGCAGAATCTTAAAAGTCAGAGTTTAAAATCAGGATACAAAATCTGTTCAGCAAGACCTAAACATGCTTCTAGGTTTTCAGAGAAACTGAGCAAACAAAAACTGCCACCAGTATCCAGAGTTTGGTCAGGCCAAAAGTCCCTTTAGATAAATATCTACATCAGTAGGCACTTTCAGGTACCTGGGGCAGAAAAGGGTGAATGTAGAGCAGGGTCACAGCCCCACTGTCTCAGGGACTTCTTGAGCAAACAGGGTGTCTTTGTGTTTAACAACCTGTTAAGAATCTGACTGCTTGGGGTTTTATTTATGCAGATTTTGTCCTCCATACATTGGGCTACAAGGCAAGACATACAAATGTCACAAGGTTTAAAATAAAGCAAAGGATATGACTCAGTATTGTCATCCCAAGTGGAGCTGGGCTAGAGGGGAAGCAAAAATAGCTTTTGTGAGCTTTTCTACATGATTTGCAGCTATCTTGTAATCAGCAGAGAGATTTCTTAGACCATTTGCGGTCAGTATATGTAATCCATTGATCTACCAGTCATAAAATGGCCAAATGCCTATGACCTTCTAATTGAGTTGTTGCAGAATCATTAACCCTTGATTGACTTTTTGTCTGAATGTCTCCTTGGACTCTTCAAAGTACTCCACCCTTCTTCTGGAATGAGATCCAGTGTTACATACCTCTGAGTGGAGTGGCTGCTGGCAGGCAGAGGTACATACCCCTGAGACATGCTCTTGTATGACTGGAAGATGAGACCTGTTGTAATCCCCAAGTTTGAGCTACTTTGAAGCAAAATGAATCAGGAGGACTTTTTGTATTGATTTCAGAAGGTGATTTCAATTATTAAATAGCTTTGGATTCCTCTTGTTGACTCGGCACCTAAGCTGGCTGGTACTTTCTCTCTCAAGCTCGTTCTCATATTCCATGAGTAGCTATTCTTCATACAAGTCAGAGACTTTGTGTTTATGAGACTTATATTAACTTTAAACCATCTCTGTTCATACAATAGTCAGGACTTGCTATCCGTGAATTATGTTATTCAGCCTTTTCCCGTTTGCCTGTCCGGGGTTGTCAGCTTAGGCACAGTAAAGTAGTGGATTTTTGCCCTATGCTACAACCACAGATTTTGCATTGACATGTGAATATCCTCCCAAGTGATGTGGTGAGACAAGAGTAGTAGAGTTGAGAGATGGGATATAAAATGGAAAAGTCAAAATACTCTTTCAGGTAAATCCCCTTAGACTATTTTGTTCATGTTTCATGTTTTTATAAGAAATAGGAAACGAGCTGTCAGGACTCTGGGGTTAAGGTCACTGTCAGACTCAGCCTACAGAGTAGGTGTAACCATTGTATTTCTTCAGCTCACAGAGTAGTGGATGGGAAAGTTTTTAAAGAAGAGCAGAGTAAAAAAATCCCTTGCTTGGGTATGGATTTCTGGATGAGTAATTATTAGTGGTAACAACTGCAACATCAACAGTCATGCAATTGCCTTGCTGCTTTCTGAATGGTGAACAGCAAGACACAATGTGCATCTACTAGTTTAAATGAAAGAAATTCGATGCTTTCATTCACAAATATAATTGCATATACTTACAAATCAAGCTATTCTATGTGTTCAAACTGATGTGATGATAGCAACAACTGAAAATGTTTATGGATATTCTAATTGGAAAAAGCAAAAGAAAACTGCT
The DNA here is from genome assembly GCF_000690535.1 of Cariama cristata. NCBI lineage: Eukaryota > Metazoa > Chordata > Aves > Cariamiformes > Cariamidae > Cariama > Cariama cristata. Next base: position 34,982 of record NW_009615888.1, read on the forward strand.
TTTACATAGGCTGAGCTTGTGAGGATGGGTTTTCAGTATGCAGTGTTATGTACAGTGCAGTCTTACTGCCTCACTCAATCTCTCTTCCCCTCTGTAGTTTCATCACTCAGTTTCTGAGTGCCATGCACAAATTACCATTACAAGCATGTGTATATATTGTAAAAGCAAAAATTACAGCTTTGTGAAAAAAACACTCTTCTGGTGCCCGAGAGCCCCTGCAATCACAGGGCATATGTCAAATGTATCAACACATCTGGAAGCATTATCCTTTCTTCCTTAAAGGGAACAAACATAACTCATTCTTAATAGGGCCCTCACGGCAGTAAAGGTTAACTGCACACTACCACAGCAGCTATTAGAAAGACCTGCTAAAGCCTTAAAAACCTCAGCTAGATTAACTGTTCAGGGGTTTGAAACAGACCGATGCAATCCTGTCCTTGTACAATCTATAAAGCATGAGTGGGAGGACTGGTTAAGGCACTGACGCTATGACAATATGCAGTAACTCAAGGGTTCACATCCAGATTGGAGCTCATCTAAATCGTTACCTGTGAAAGCAACAACGCCATCTTACACCATGGCAACGATGGTCTCCTGGGCTATGTAGCCTGAAGGACCAATCAGAAGTTTTCACATTATATTTCCAGGGCATGCTTTCTTTTCTTTTTCCTTGAAGCCAACCTGCGCACATTTCTCTTTCCAAATGTGTAAGTCTGCCCAGTCCCACTCATATGGACACCTTCCCGTGGCTTAATGGCCCCTGCGCACAGAGCAATTCTTTGCTCTTACCAGCTGTGCTGTTAAAGACAGCCTTCATCAGAAGCCATTTCTACCCTGTGTTACCATACAGTTTATTCCCAAAACCTGAGGTAGTTATGTGCATTACTTAAAATGTATTTTTGTGCGTGTATACGAAAAAGAGAGCAGGGAAAGCAATAGGTTGAATTTATATTTGTTGGTGTACTGAGGGAATGGTGAACTCCTGCAGTCTCCAGTGGGGACACATATTCTCCTCAGGTGTTGGCATAAACCGTTTCCACATAAAATCTGAGGATATGGCATGTTGTAAGCACAGAAGCTGACCCCTAGTTTGGCAGCCTAATTTCCTATGTCTCCCTGTCTGAAAGTGTTTGCTAGAATTTGGCCCAAAGGATCCCATTTTTAATTTGGTCCTATAATTTAGTCTAGACCAGTCTCTTCTCCTTGGCTGTATTTTGACCCACAAGCTACCTGCTGCAACACTTTCAGAACTTTACTTTAGTCTGAGCAAACTAAACTGGTTGATCCCAATTCCCAAGGTGCTCGGCTTCTTGTAGTGTTTCTTTTCATTGCTATGTGTACTTTGGCCTTCTGTCACTTCAATGCAGTATGTTAACCAGATAGGGACTGGTAGCCCGGCTAATGTTAATATGCAAAGAATAATTAAAAAAAAAAATCTCAGCCATATCCTACACAAGACTCCTGTATATTTTTTTTTTTCCTTTTTCAGTGCAAATTACTAGAAGACATAAATGAATTTTATTACTGCCCTGCCAGGACAAGTTCATTACATCTGTTTCATTATTTCCATGTCCTGCATTCCCAAATATCAGTGTTTGATCAGCACAAAGTCATTCACAAGTTAAACCTTGCCGGTGCCTGTCTTACATAAGATAAAATGAATCTTATTTAATTTAGGGAAGGGAAAATATAGATGGACTTTTATCCAACGTAACCCGAACTCTGCAGCACAATTACTGCCATCGCTAAATGAGTCTCAGATATCTCTAGAGAAGCATCCAAACTGGTGGTCCAGCCAGGAGGGAAATCCAGATCTTGGTTACTATCCCTAGAACACTAAAAAACACTTAGATGAGGACCCACTGGGCTAACCCTTGCCAAGAAAACACTTTCTCCCATTAAGAACCTGCAGTGTTGATAAGGGGCATCTCAAGCCCTCAACTGGAACCTCAGTTGGAACCAATTCCATCTGAAGACACCTCCAATGTTGCGTAGAGACCAGTGCCATGTGCCAGTAACACAGTGGTGGTCAGGCTGCCGTAAGCATCTAATCACAGGGCTCAGGTGATAGGCACGTGAAAATATACTAGCTGAAGACAAACTACAAGCCAGGTAGTGAAGGGTGTGATGAAGGAGATGGATGACTGTGGTATTCTGCAGGCAGACATTGGCTTGATCTGCCTATGCTTTGAATCAGCCAGGACCTTATGTCTGAAGACAGTGCTAGGCATGTCCCGGATCCACAGATACCCAACGGGGCTTGCTAGCTGGTGCTCGGCTCTGTGCTCGCTGTAGTCACAGAGCTGCCAGCCAGGTTTGTATATAGGTCGGAGTTCCTTTCCCTCTTGCTCATTGCAAAATGAGCTTATGTCACCTGAAAAGTATAAAAACATCCACCACTTGAGTACTTTTCAATAAGGTGATCAATGAACTAATTCTGTGGGGTCTGTGTAACGTGACAAAGAAAAGTAGATTCACATACACTTGCAGCAATCCCTGTATGTGAACTTTCCAATGGAGTCTCCGCGTTCTCTGGGAAAATTGTAAGGACACACAAATGAAGAGGTTGAACCCCCTCTGGGTTTAATCATTAGCACCAAGCAGTCACCCTTCCATGAAACATGGCTTAGAGAAATAAAAAGAATGGTCTGCAGAAAGAGTATTTACTTCTGATTAGACAGTTTCCTGTGAACTTCTGTATCAATACCCCCAGCAGAACCAAAGGGCACAAGTCTCGGCTACTGCAAAGACATTTCTACTATTCCAATCTCCTCTTGCTAGTATCAGTTTTTTGTGTTACAACATTATTTTTTCATTGTTTTTTTGCTGAGAAATAAAATGGATTCAGTTACAACAGAAAGGTTTCAGACTTAGAGGCAGTAGGTCTAAGATGTTGCTGTTCTTTCTGAAGCTCAGTGGTACACTAAAACACTAAAAATCAGAATGACTTTATGGAAATCAATGGCAGTGCTACTGATTTTAATCACATGTTTTTGCTATGGTTTTTATTTTTTATATTTTTCTGGGACATACAGATGATGAGACCTGTAACAAGAAATGTTTACTTCATCCTTATCCCCAGATCCTAGATCACCAAGTGTTTTCATTACAGGAGGATTATTATCATCTTATTGTTTTTAATGCCTTGAGAGATTTTGCTAAAGTGCTGTACTGCAATACAACATGAAGACAGTATTTTTAACCCTATATAAACAGATAGTTCTTGCTTATGTAAGTAAATGGAAGAACGGAATCTGGTCCTCAGCATACCTTTGGTTTTCAGCATAGCCAAACCAATAGAGTTACTAGTGAGTACTGAGTTATTAGTGGGACTTAGCTGTTATGTCCTGCATTGAAGTATTAATAATTGAAGAATATTTGAGTGGATCTTAAGCTGACCCTTATTCTAAGGTCTGACACTTTATGGTGAAGTCTTCCAGTCACCAGCAAAAGCACATATTTCATTTTTCTTAATGAACTCACCTAGTTCAGCAGTCCTTCGCCAGGCTGGGATGAGCAAAGAGAAAGAGAGTAAATGCTTGCATTCTC
>NW_009615888.1:38561-61824 GCF_000690535.1 Cariama cristata
TACTTGCATTCTAAATAAAGTGGTAGTCTTGAGATTATTGTTCGAGAGTTCCTGTAATTGCTAGTGGAGGACAAATCTTTTGCAATAATTCCTGATGAACTGGCAGTTCAGAACCACGTCACTCAGTAGGATGCAGTGTATGAAGGACAGTAAAGTAGCATGTGGTGACTGCAAAGCTTCCTTGGGGTCCTCAGGGTGCCAGTCACAAGCTGTAGGTAACTAAGAAGTCTTTCAGATCTCAAGTCTACTGGCAAGTCCTGAGGGACTTATGGAAATTATAGATTCTTGTAGCTGTTTTACAGCCTTGACACAAACTGGATGTTCAGAATAACCTGATGCAGTTCACTTTGAAACATCTAAAGTCCCTACAGCTTTTCTATCAAGTACTGATCGCTAAACCTCCCCTCATGCCTCTATACTTGTGGGGTTGCAAGTATGAATTCAGTTCAGTTGTGTCTGAGAACTGGTCCCTTCTGAAAATTTGTCCCTATGACTTGACTCCCTAGAGAGTTAGAGAGCAAATCACGTTTTGATGGAATAGTAGGTTTTAAACCTAGGACCTCTGATCTAAATATATCCATTAGCTGAGCTAAAAAGACGTCCTCTGTTATGCAAGACTTTAACGTGTTCATCAGCCTGGAAGTGTGGCCCAGATGCCATCAGAGGGAGACACAGTACCACGGTGAGGAGGAGGAGTAAGATGTTTGGCTTTCTTAAAGTAGAAAACCTTACACATGTTGGCAAACCTACTCTGTGCAAGACGCAAATCTGCCTGAGAAGGGTTAGCTCTTTTTCTCAAGGGCACTTCCCTTCTGCGTGGGGCTTGAGGTGTTAATCTTGTTCAGCTTCATGCACCACCAGAGACCAAGATAAATGGCGACTCAGGGTATAGTTACACCATTCATTTCCATTTATTCAGACCTAGCTTGCATCTGTATAGCTCTACTTTATGCAGTGTATACATATTTTCAGTAGTTACTTACCCAAGGTCATGGGAGATCATCTGCTCTTCATGATATGTAAATAAAGCCACAATAATATAATACACAAAAAGGAGAGAATGATGAGAAAAATTTATATATTTTTATTTAGTTTAAGGTGTTTCCACTTCTCTGCATTTGCTTCAGGCTGTCCATATGAAAGGAGGGCAGCCACAGGCAGAAAAGTTGCACAGTGTGAAATTAGATCTGTAAGGATGCACGAACATCTTTTGCACAGAAAGTATAGAAAAGACATTTTCCCTGGTATTGCAAAAATGTTTCTCTGAGTGGAAGAATCTCAGCATAAAATAAGCACTGGAAACATTTGACCTTAACCCAGAATTGGACACTAGACTAACTTCTCCCAGAGGCTAACATTTATTTGTTTAAATGGAGTAGCTTATACTTGTGCATTTTTGCCTCTACTTCCATGCTTTCAGATTCTCAATGAATTGAAGAGCAGAAGCAATGCAAAAGACACATAAGTGCTGTTCTTGAACTATTTTTGGTTTCAACTGAAGCAGCAGGTGGTTTACATCAGTCAAGGAAGCCTGCTCAAGAGGACTGGGGAACTGCTTAGACTTTTAACTGCTTTTGGAACCAAACCTTGTATTCTCGGCTTTTCTGAGTTCACACATTGTGATAGCCATCTGCCGTATTGTTAACCTTTTGGAATTGGTGCTTGTAAATTTATGCAGAAAGATGCTTATGTTCCAGATTTATACTAGTCTCATTTGACTTTCAGGGAGTCTCCCTACGTAATTCTTACAAAAGAAAATCAGGAGAGATGCATTTATGTCTATCATTAAAAAATGAGCCTGACTGCTCAACAGTTTACAAGCAAGGAGATACTTCAGGTCCAATGCAGTGAAAAACCAGATAAAGTCCTTTCAGAAGCATATTTCATATTTACTGAAGGCAGCAGGACCTTCTAAAGAGCTGACAACTTATAGTAGATGTTTTGGCCAACTGTGGAACATGCATCTCTCCTAGGCCACTAGGTTGTCAAAGATATGCAGCAATTTTCAGCATAAAATGAAGGGCCTAAACCTTTCCAATACTCATTGTGTTGTTATTCTGATGCTACACATGTGAAATGACCATTTACTTATCAACTCATACTCACCTCAGGCAGGAGAGGAACTTGTTTAAAAATAATTCAAAATGCGAAATAACATACTGCTAAAAGTCAAATTTGCTTAATTGTGTTATTCTGATAAGGGTGCAGGCTTTGTTATCTCCCCTTACTTCATTAAGATTGCAAAGAACGCTTTCAAGGGACATTTTTTACCACTTCTCTATACCTAGCTGAGTAAAACGAGTTTCATGACAGCATGTGTGGGAATCCTTTGGCCAGGTAATAGAAAAGAACATACTGACCCTTCTGCCATAACCATGTATACTATTAATTAAATGGATTATTTGCTACATATTTCTCATCTGTGACAACACCCAGGTTCAAACACAGGCCTCATTCTGCAACAGCTGTGTTAGCTGAATATAGAAAAACTTGGTCAGCTGTGGGCCTAGGAGAAATATTGGAAAGCGGCACAATGTGATTTTTAAAGTATGAAGCTAGACAAGTATTTTGATTTTCTGCTTTCTGCGTACCACACTTTTTCATTTTTAAGAATTAGTCATCTGCAGAAACAACTGTCATTTTGTGTGGAAAAGCTCAGGCAGTTTGTGATAGAAAACACATATGGGTCACATACTTGCTATTGTATTTTACCTCAGATCTTTCCTTTGTTATTATTTTTCAATGGTCTAAATAAAAGACATTTGGATTGGGGGTATAAATTGTTCTCTGTAAATTGTTCTCTGTAGGCAGCGAGAATTAACAGTAATGAAACTTAGTGATCAATCTGCATTTGAAGAATATCGTGGGTGTCACTCACACATCCTACGTATCACTCTGTGCAGTATTCCTATAGCTCCAAGTAATCTAATTGGGCTTTGGACCCACTGTGCCAGACCCTGTGCAGACGTTGCAGAAGAATCTTTCTTGCCCTGAAAGCTTCCTTGCTCCAGACATCATCTGATTATGAAACATGTAGCACGTCCAATGTAACCAAATAAAGACACTTTTGTCATTCTCTGCAGCACCCCACATCCCAGAAAAGCAATGGGACCAGAATCTCTAATGCAGATCTCACAAAGACAAAGGCATTGGTATGGTCAGGCTGTTATTAGCTTTGCTGCTGCTATTATGATTATTCTTACTTCCTGAGTTCAGCTGGAATAAAATCTTGTTTAGATTTTAGGTTCCAGGCCACAGTGTTTTCTGTGTCATTAATCTGAGGGGAAATGGATTTTTTTCATTTAGGAGAGTCCAGATATAAAACTCTATAGTGGCAGCTCACGAGAAAATAAGAGGGAGAAAGATGCTGCTCTGATTCCTGCATCTTTGTATACTCTCCCTGGTGTTATACATCCAGTGCTTTGTAAAAATAGTGCTTTTCAAAAAAATTAATCAGTATTCAGGCTTGATGGTTTCTCCTCCGTTCTTCCCAAAAAGACTCCTTGTCTTTTCCTCTTGCTTTTCTTCTTCCATCCCTTACATCATGCAAGCAGAACTCTCAGTGTTCAGTGCACCTTTCTGTCAAGGTTTTACATAGGATTAAAAACGTCTTGTAAGACACAAATGTCTTGTTCCCCAATACCTGATGGAAACAAAATACTGGTTCTTACCATTTCATATCAAGAGTTCTCATTTAGCTTACATCTGCAGTTGCAACATGCATTTGGATTTGGCCAGGGTTTCTAGAAAGCAGAATTGGATTGATTTTTATCTTTTTGTAAAGAAGTAGCTGAAATTCAGATAGAAGGCTTAATTTCCTTTGCAGAGATAATGCCAACCACAACACATGCATTTAATAAGCTGGCTTAAAATCTGTCTTTAAAAATAATACTGCATTGTAAAGTGATGGTCAGAAACTGTGTATAACAGGGTTACTACACATTGTGAGCTATTAATGTAAGAAACTATAGCTTCCTAACAACACAAAAGAATTAAGAGAATCAAGGAAGAAAAAGAAAGAAAAAAATCCCCTTCAAATCATGAAGCTTTTTTTCTCCACAACTGCTGATGTTTTTTTCCTGTTGTAGTTTCCTCTCCTCTCCTCTCCTCTCCTCTCCTCTCCTCTCCTCTCCTCCCCTCTCCCCATTCCCACCTTTTCTCATTTTGTATTTCTTTTTTTTTGCACAATGAAACTTAACTAATTCATTTTAACTTCTATATGCAACGTGTTTCATTTCCTGTTTCCTGTATGTCTAATATCAGTATATTTTAAAAAGAAGATTTCAAGTTCAGCAATATAGTGATATAATTACCACTTTCAAATTCATCTCCACTTTCTGTGAAGGTTCCTGACTTTGTCCAGATAAAGGGTTTCATTAGTTCTCATCTTTCCTCCAGATTTATGTAACTTTTGGCTCCCTTCTAAAGCTTCCTTCCTTGCCCTTTCTCTTCCCCCTAAGCACACACATAGAGAGTATATGAATGAGCTTTGGAAAGAACCAGCTGGCTGCATGGGCATTTTTTCCCTTGATACTCTCTTTGACGTGAGATTTTGTTGACATATTTTCATTGCCTGCTACCAAAACCAAGGAAGTTTCATGGAGTAAATCAAATGTTGCACTGCTGGGTCTTAAAATGATAGCTCCTTGGGATCCTGGGAAGAATTTAATTAATCAAATTGGTAAACAGATCTGTGAGATTTAGGCCCAGGAAACAGTACAGGAAGAATTAGGGAGAGCAAAGCAACCTACAAGAGTAATAAATCAAATTTCAAATGTCAAATATGACATTTGACTTACTGCCAAGGTTGTTATCCGACTTAGCTAAATATGATTAACATGAACTGAGTAATCACACAAAATAGGGCTGGAAAGGACTTCAGGAAGGCATACAGTTCCTCTTTCTGCCCCTGTGCAGGATCTTACATACCTATCCTATGCATGGCAAATTCTTCCCTAATCTGTGCTTAAAAGTCTCCACTGTTGGATATTCCACACCTTCATCAGGCAATCTGTTCCTGTACAGTGTTTTTATTGTTATAGAAGTATTTCCTGATGTTTAGTCTCCATTTCTTTCATTGTACTGTGTCTAAATGTCCTCGTAGGAAAGTAGTTCTTACCTCACATCACAGCATATTGGTTCAAATCACAATAACTTAATTAAAGTCAACAGTGGGAGACCATCACAAGGTGAGATGTAGGCCATTATCTTTTAAGATCCTCCCAATAGTGTTAAAGGAGGTAATATCTCAATGAACACAAGCATCTCGTGCTGGGACTTGGACAGGCCTAGTAACACAACAGGGAGCTCCTTGTGCAAGTAATTTCTCAGAGTAGCTTCTTAAGTATATGAGCTGTATGAGCCCATCTCCAACATGAGTAGATACCATGTACTCTTGGCTTTGAGATATCTAGCAACATTCAAACTAGCTGATGCTCTTGCATTATGATTTTCTAGCCTAAATTGGGCATTTTGGAACCTGTGATGTCCCAGAAAACTGGAATAAGCCTGCCGTCCCTCACAAAAAAATAAATCTAAGATAAAGAATATGTGAACCACATTTCCAATTATTTGTTTTCTTTCACCATCAAACTATACTTCTTTGTTTGTTCCGGTAAGAAAAAAAGCCAAAAAATTTGGAGGTCATGACCTTGCAAGCCAAGCCAATGTTCTTCCCATTGTCAAATAAGATGGCTCAGCCTGCAGAAAAGTCCTTATCCCTGGCATGTCAGTCACTTCTGAACAGACTCCATCAGAGTTTCTGGTTAGCAGGCAATGAGTAGACCCAAACCTGCAGTAGATGGATGTCACTCCCTGCGGTGACTGCTTCAGTGCTGTCTGGGAGCAGAGCACAGGATGGTGCTGGGTCAGCAATGCCTTCCGCATTTCACCCCAAGCCTGGCTGCTAGAGGGGGAAGTAAATGCTCAGAGAAAATAGTTATGAAGTTTTTGGTGTGGATTCCCTGATTCAATTCATATGGGAGATCTGCGATCCCTGTGTGTGGGAGATTTGCAGAAGGGCTCTTTCTGAAGGGAACAACACGGATCAAAACCTGGACTGAACCACCAATTAACCTGCTATTCACTTGGTGCCAGTAAGCTCATATTGGGTGAGTGTGACTTTATGCTTCGAGTTTTATGTCAAAAAGAGTGGATCAGTCCTGTTTAAAGGGTGCTGTTGTATTGTAACTGAGACTAGGGACCTATCTAGAATTGGTTTTGCATCCTTGGTCCCAAATGACTGCAATTCAAAGCTCAGCATCGAAACCTGATCCCTGACTTGCTCAGTTTGATCTGTATCTAAACATCATTTGTCCCGTTTGCCTTGACTGGTAGTTAGGACTCGCTCAGGAGCCAGAGGTACTTCAGACCCTTGCAGGTCAGCCTAAGATCACTGAAACTACTGGGGAGATGGTGGTTTCCTCTGCAACCCACCTTCCTGTTCCCAGGGTGAGGCACAGGCAGCAGCTCCTGGAAGTTTGGGTGCGTGTCATGGGCAACCCTCGCATCCCTCCTACTCTCCTACTCGCTGGAGCACTCCCACACAACAACCTCGAATGGCAGGCTGTTATTAGTTGCTGCCTGTGGGAAGAGCAACAAGGGAGCCAGGCATAGAGAGATGGAGGAGGCACAAGCAGCACGTTCTGGCTTTCAAGCAAGGAATGCTAATGAGAAAGAAAATGATAAATATTTGCATTCATGGTTTTTCGTTTCGCTTGCTCGTGCTTTACACTCAGGGAACATTTTCCTCTTGGTATAAAGTGCTGAGGCAGGTTGGAGAAACAAACATCTGACAACCTCATTTGGCTAAGATTAAGTATACAGAAATTCATTTCACATATCGCTGCTCTGTGTTCAAACTAAACAACATCACCCTCCTTTGGCCTAATTTGTTTGTTGTTGTTGGGCTTGGCAATGAGGCAAACCCTAACACAGCAAAAGATACGGGTCCAAACCAAGTAGGTCTACAAATATGCTTGAACTGTGGGGCTATGTTTTGTTTCCACAAATCCCCTCTTTGTAGTTCCTCTTTCTTAATTTTCTCTCTTTCCTCTCCCATTTGCATCCAGATTAGGCTGACCCCTCCTTCTCCATCACACTGCCTGTATGTAAGCAGCAGGGGCTGACTGAGGAACGCAGGAAAGACTGGTTGCTCTCAGCCCTTGTGTCTGCAGCGATACTGTGCCTTGTAGCAACCAAAAAGCTCCATCCTAATTGTAACACCCACAACCCCCGGCCAGCACTTGCCTGATCCTTTTGGGAGGGTGCTGCCCAAGAAGCCCCTCAAACATGCAGAGAGTTTAAAAGTCTTTGCAAGTTTAAGCACTGAGCTCCACCTCATCAGGACTGAGCATCACCGGCCTGAGAGATTTAGGCAGGTGTCAAGTACCTTTCTCACAAGTAAATTCCTGTCAAACATTGCAAAACCCAGAGGTTCCAGAGTGTCTTAGTAGAGTATAAGATTATTTTTTAGCCAGAGAAAAAGTCATAATTTCATTCTTGGAATTTGCACCCCATTTCTGTTGATTGACCTCAGAAACATTTGTCTTTTAGTGAAATTATGTGAGTGAGGGCAGATAATCAACCTGGGAAATGTTAATGAGAATGATCACATTTAAGAAAAGTAATGGGAAACTGAAAATAGGGCAAAATAAAATGAATATTTCTGATCAGGTTATGATAAGATGCAGATCATAGATAAGGTGATTGCAGAATTGTTATTCACTAAATCCTGCAAGAATAGAACTAAAGAGCACTTGACAAAAACTAATAGGACAGCAGTTTAAAACAGGTAAAGAAAGCAGGTCTTCACACAGTCGATAGAGAACTTCTGGAATTTACTGACCCAGCAGGTTGCAGAGGCAGACAGCATCAGCAGGCTCAAAATGGGATTAGACAAATTCCTGAACAGCAGACCTGTAAATGGATGTTAAAGGGAACAAGCAGGGATTCATTCCCTAACATCTCAATCCAACAAAGGTGAATGCTGAGGAAACACAAGGGAGAGGGAAATGCCCGGACCTGTGTGCTCTTCCTCGACAGTCTCTCGCCTTACCCTAGCTGGGAGCAGAGTGCTGGGCTGGGGGGACCACTGCTGTGGCCCAAAAGGGCAGTTCCTGTGCTCTAATAGTAGGCATTTCTTGGGAGTAAAAAGTACAGTTACCTATCTATTAGTCAAATAAGTGCAAGATTTTATTAACTATATTTTACATCACTAATCAGCTTTTGTCTAGGCTAAAACACACAACACATTAAAAATAATCCCAACTATATTAATGGATATTTTGGAACAGCTTTTTACTCTAACATGTGTTATTATTTTTTTTTTTTCTTTTCAGAAAAATAAAATTATGTCTTTAATTTAATTTATTTAACATTTTGGGTTGAGTAACTAAGAGCCTTATGAAAAGCCATAATGCTCATCTAATAGAGGAACTTAATCACAGTTCTTTTAGACTTTCTTTAAACAAAATAAAAACCCTGTTAAATAGATTACTGCTTTTTTAATTAGACAGTTTAATTACAACTTTTTAATGGAAATATTACATAAATAGCTCTCGAAGCCACACATGCCCATGCATTACCACCAAAAAAAGAAGTTGCAGGTGTCCCTAAAGGAGCAACTTTCAATATGGGTAAATGGAAAGAGAATGAAAAGCCGGAACAAAACAGCTCCTAAATGGTACAATGGCATCTTCATATGGGTAGCCATGGTTATTGGGATGTGATGACACTACAGCAAGTTACCAACTTAAACAAAGTTGGTTGCCTAAGCATTTCAATTCCAGGGCTTTCTGCGTGTTTCCTCTATGCTGATGTAAATCTGCAGCTGCAATTATCAATCATTTTACCTATAAGTCTGTCTAGCTCTGCTGTAGAGTCACAGACAGCTTTAATGTTGGAGGTTGAAACAGTATTTCAAGGCTTTTCTCTGCCTTACTATGGGCCCTTTAAGTCATGACTGTTTTACCATTAGAATGAGGAAAATAAATTACGTTGAAATAAAATGCATTCATCTTCCTCCAGAACTTTCAAGATTCCAGTTAAAAAACGGAGTCATTACATGATTGCTATTATACACACACAATAGTATTCATATATGTATATGCAGGTATGTGGGCACATACACATAAACATCATTGTGCTCTGTATGTGTACGTTTGAATAAACATTCATTGGGCAAACCACTTACTGCTCCTAGTTGTACCTGTTTGAATGGCAACCTTGAAAAATCAGAAAAAGGGCAGATATTCAAAGAATCGTTGACCAGAAATTCCAGGTACTTTAAACAGGGTTAAAAAAAAAAAGGTAACCCCAAACTCTTTGTCACTTTGGTAATCTAGGCTTTGTAGACAGATACACTCCCACTTGGACGTGTATATATAAGCAAGCGATAAAAAGCATGTGAACATATCCACATCCAGGTATCCGTACCTATATTAGCAAGTGTGCGCTCATATTTATTTAACAAAAAAGTATGCAGTGCACTCACACCTGCACTGTTACAGCTGCGATTGAAGACATACCACAAATTATAATATATGCACACCCAGTAGGGTTTAAGGTTGGTTGGTAAGGTCTTTAAATACTGGAGAGAAGGTGGTTATTTGAGTTTGAGTATATTTGCTAGTTATGAATGTGGAGGGAAATAATTAAAGCTTTCCAGACTATAGTAAGGGACAAATAAGACAGTAGAATCGTTCTGTCTGGGCCCAAGGAATAAATTGAAATGAACTGCAGAGCTGAATTGATTTATATTAGGAGATGAGAAAGTGTGGCATCTCTGAATGTGTCTAGTCGATGGTGTTTGCTTGGGGAATGGTAGAATTATCTTTAACCCCCCCCCCCCCCCAACTAATTTTGGGGGTTGGAAGATGGTATATTTCTACTTCTGATGAGTCATTTCTGTTCATAGAAGCATGCACAAAATACAGCTCCTTGTACCAACAGTGACTTCTCCAAAAGAACGATATCTGTCCCAAAGAAGATTGTGAAATGTAGGCCTTATTCGCCTTTTCTCTCTTTCTAAGAACTTGACTGGGTGGACTTGTTGATTCACAACTCTTATGAGATTCCTGATACATAACGTCTACAAACTCAGTGTAATGGGAAGTTTTACCTCGTTCAGCAGCTGGAAAGAGGGACTTAAAAGTCTGATAATGCGTCTGGCTGATGGAAACCTTACCAGAAGGAATATTGGGCAATTGCTCATCTGCTTGGGGAGTCTTGCCATGTGATTTGTGTCATCAGCAAACTTGCTGAAGGTACACTCTGCCCTGTAGTCCGGATCACTAATGAAGACGTTAAACAGGATCAGACCCAGTAAAGATCCCTAGGGTATACTGCCAGTTACTGGCCGCCAGCTAGACTTTGTGCCATTGATCACAACCCTATTCCTCTGTTGTGTCCCTTGCTCCTTTGTTAGCATTTTTAAAAATCCTTCTAACCTACCTGAATGGCTAATCCCATGCTTGGTGAGGTCTGGGGAGAGAGGAATTGCAGCCTGGGCCTTACTTTGGTGTTTGTACAGCTGCAAGGAGGTAAAGGCATCTGCTGAGAGACTAGTCTAGCTAAGGAGTTTTGGGTTCAGCACACAGGTTTGCCCTCTCTCACTTGAAGAAGTGCCTGAACTGTGTTTCCGCACTACTCAGCAGCCCCTTTTTGTCAGCTAACCTTTTAAAAAGGAGCAGTTTGTGTAAATCCTAGGGAATGTGCAATGTCACCGCTGGCATGCATACTGGAAGAAGAAAATGAGACGTTATATGGCGGTCCAGCACTACCAGGACTTCGTGCTCATGCAAGAGACCACTTGCTGCATGTGAATAGAGGATTCAGCGAACTGTATGCCATGACTGCTCCCTCCCTCAGAGGTGTCCGAAACAAGCCATTAGCATTGGTGCTCACAGTCTAATTCAACAGAGGATGGCAGAGGTAGGCAGAGGAAAGCACTGAAAGCAGTTTACCAAACAAATTAAATTTGTATAAAAAATGCCGTTTCGTAGAATATGAAGCACTTTTTTAAAAATAAAAAAGAAGCAACGTATGTTTGTCACAAGCAGATCTCTGACTGCAGCTAACTCGAGTTTTAGGAGGATGATGGGGAGTGGTCATGTGATCATTTTGAGGGGAACTATTTAGGGTGAAATTTCAGAATATGACTATTACCAGAGAACTTGAAAACATGTAAACTTGTATGTCTACAATTTCTAATGGAGGAGATGTGTCTAGAGAGGGATACTTGCATTTCCTAATCCATTTTGTAACCCTGTCAGTTCATTTGCTGTTTGTTAGGCAGGAATCAGTGTTCTATCAGAACTAGGTTTCTGTTCAGTGCTCAGAAACCAACTAGGGCATCCTTTTTCCAGTAGGAAACCTGGTCCCAGATAGTCAAACCTCTGTCATCTCAAGTGTGGACTAATACATTACTTCTCCTGTGCTTCTGAAACTACTAGGGAACTTCTAGCCTGGAATGAAACTCTGCAGAAATCAAAATAACATTTTTCATGACCAGCAGATTATATCAGTGTTCAGTGAACTGCACTGACCACTAAATGGATTTTCAGTTGAAGTGTCAGGCAGAGGTTTGGACTTACAATGATTTGGCTTAATATCCTGTAATGCATTCCTCCCAGCTTCAAGGGGAAGGGATGGTGCACGGTGGTTGGTAGGCTTGCATACAGCATCATGTGCAGAGTGCTAGAGGTCATGCTTATTTAAAAAACTGCTACACATTTGGTATCATAGAAGATCCCTAGATATCACAGTAAAGAAGCAGATAGTGAGATTCTAATATGAGTAAAGATTAGAACTTATTGTATGGTAATGTAGATCCTTGGTAGAGTCAGCTTTTCTGTAAATCAAAGAATGCCTCAGCATGGAGCTGTGCGCTGAGGGCATTTTTCTTGAATCAGTACATCAGTAGTTTAACATACCATAAAACTAAGCAGTGTAATGATGATGATCATTTTCTACTATATTAGTTGCCAAAAGCCTGTGCATTTTGTAAGAAAACTGCCAGATATGAGGTTTTGTTACATTTAGCTCTAATATAGGTTGGTGGAAAAAAGTGCTGCTGGTGAGAAGGGAACTCATACAAGTGGGAATGACATTTGTCTTGGAGTAAAATTTGTTTTCACCTTAAAGAAAAACAATAACAAAAATGTAGGAAAGTAACAAAGATATATGCTTACAGGTGTACTGGATGGAAAAGCTGCATCAAAGGGCCCAGAGCTGATCATCTTCATTTAGTTCAGCCACTGGTTTGATTTTGTTGCCGAGACTCTAATATGTCCAGGCTTTGTCCACTAGGACTCTGTCAAGCAGCTACTAAAAGACTGCAGATGATTTTGATCCTACTTTTGATTTGAATACCTGGCAATTTTGCTACTATAGCCCAGAAGGAATCTGGGCTAGGGAAGCAGCAGCGTTGCCTGCTGATAGTCCTGGTACAACACTGTCCTCCAAAGATCTGCTGCAGTGATCCTCCTGGGCTTCTCTCTCCTTATTTTTACTGTGGCTTCTGTCACTGTCTGTTCCTGGCTTGCTGCTTTCGATGTGAGCTCCTTCTCTGTAATTCTTGCTACCTAGAAGAAGGTCCCGTCTCGCTTCACATCACTGTGCCTTTATGATGTTTTGCATCTCTGCCAGAAGTGTGCCTCATCATGCTTGACTCTCCTTTCTCATTTTCTTTAAAGTCTCTGATTAGACTCCTAAGGAAAAGCTGTGTTAATTTTTTCACTTTATAGCCTGGTTTAATGTAACCTATATGTTATATTCACTGCTATCTCTCATTTTTTAATCCTGAATCTTTTTAGGCAACAGTTATTTTGAAAGATGCTACACAGAATTAATTTTATTGTATAGTCTTATTACACACAGGAAAAGCAACTTCTTTCCTTTCACTTTTTGGTCTTCATAGTCTGCTTTTTTAGCACCTCAAGCAACATGACACCAACTTTGAAGTGGATAAGGAAAAAGGAGCTGGACTGAGAATGGTTTTGGTGGTGACAGAACGCTGTATCCAGCCTCTTTGTAGGTGATTCAGATAATGTCACCTTCCATTTGTCTAGGTACAGGAAAGTCATCATGTCCCAGAGCTTATCTGGGGGCCTCATTGTCCCTTCCATCCCTGTAAGTGGATACAGGTGATTGTGCATCTTTCCTATGATGTTCTAGTCTCCTTCTTTAGAGAAAAGAGGTGGTGGTTGCACAGCCTGGTGTCTTACCAGAGCGGACATCTAACATGTAAACCTTGTGCACAGGCACAAACAGGACATAGCTAACCTGCAGCTCCCATGAGATACTGCACCATTGCTTCCCAGTTAAAACATTCTGGATTTGATCATGTGATTTTTTCAAGAATTTCTGTGAAAGGTACTCCCGCCTCCCACCCGGGAACTATTCTGAAACAAAAGCAAAACCATTTAGTAAGAGTTTCCTTAGTGAGTCCTACAAAAACTAATTGAGAAGAATTCAGAAAATCCTTTATGCAAGTCCTACATTTAGGCCCAGGGTAAACTACCAGCCATCGCCCATCTGGCTGCATTACTGCAGGGCAAAGAAGTGAAAGCACTGGCCAGGGAAGAAGCTTTGGGCCTGCCTGGCATCCATGCGGGGTTCAGGCTCCAGCCCTTCTGCTGTTTACTCCCAGGAACATTACTCATATCCTGCACGCTTCTTCTTCCTTGGATTTTCCATTCTTCAGATGCTGTTACCACTATCCTAAACCCAGCCTTCCTAGTCTTTTAGACCTCTTTCCCCGCAACTACAGCAATTACGTAGTGCTTGGGTTTATTGGGGGTTGTGCAAACATATGCTAACTAATTATAACTAATAATACACCTTTAGTTTTTTTAATCCTTCCTTCCACCTCTCAAATTCTCCAGCTTCCTAATTTTTTCTTTGTTTTTAAAATCTATTCACTAATTGGAGGCTGGGGAAGAGACAGAAACCTCGCATAATATGTCATTTTTTTGTAATAAGAAGTTTACTTCAGTTACAATATAACATTTTCAATATTTAAAACAGGACTAGGCTGAACAATTTGGTTGGCTTCTCCATGCTGTCAGCATCTTAAATCAACTAACAGGCTCAACTCTGTGTCTGCAAAGGTCTGACTAAAGCCTCCATTTTCTTCAGGACTGCAGGGTCCATTTGACAAGCCATAGGGCCACTTCTGTGTTGGACCCTGCTGCTTGTAGATGCCCTAGAAAAACCTCTCATGCAGCACTCTCAAATCCAACATCAGCAGAATCCAGATCTGAACATTAGGATTTTGCAGGTTCGGGTCTGAGAAATGAAAGCAAAGAGGTTGGTACTGCCTCATCCTGGTGTGTAAGGAAAATGTCTTTCTTGTTAACCAAGTATGAAAGTTAGTTCAGACAAAGTGTGAGGCAGTAATGAAATGGGAGAAATACATTTTAATTAGAATGTCAGCAAGATAATGCAAACCAAATCCTAAACTCCACACCATTAAAGTTTCCCCACTGAGCCCTCCTGCCGTTGTTCCTCTCTCCTTCTGATTGTTTTTTAATAACAGCTTCTGTGTGGCCTTTGTAAATAATCCTCTCATTACAGGTTTGCTTGAAACATGCAATCAATTTATTAAGGTATTTTCCAGGAGAAATTGGCAGGTATAATAAAGCGTAATTATTCTGGTACTCATTCATTTTTAAAACCAGAGGTTGACCAGGTGCCACCATCGCTTCTGCCAGCCTCAGCAATCAGTTCGGTGGCGTTCGAATCAAAGCAATATACAGATTAATCCAGGCTGAGCAGGCAATGGCATCTTCAGGAAGACTGAAAAATTAGAAACTATCTGCATTTTCCCCTCAGAAGTAGTCTTTGGAACAACTAGAGAAATTGGATTTTTGATTAGGTAATTTTTTTGGTAGTATTTATATATATATGTGTGTGTGTTGTTTGATCCCTGAAAAGAATACTAATTCTCTATAAAAATAAAAAAGTAAAGATTGAGAGGGAAGACAGAAATTATTATAAATCTTTCTTTAGATTTAAGATTAATGTGTAAGAAATAACATAGTAAATGATGGACATCTTCCTCTGCCGAAAAAGAAGATCATGACAGTAAGGAGAATGAGTTCAGTTGGGTGGCATGAGGGAAGTTAAGACCGCTCAGCCACAGTTCCTCTGTGGAACAGAGACACTAATGCGAGATGGAAGTATTGTGGTTTTGAGTTTTACAGTAGAAATTTCCACGTTGCTACACAAAATAAAAGAAACATTTTGACCCTATTCAGTAATATTGTAGTTCACATTGTTAAAATCAGCCATGTGGGGGGAATTACTAACATGTGATAGATCTTAATTCGTAACTGAGAAATGAGCTTGGTATATGTGGGCTATTTCCTGGTTAACAGATATATTCATGTGAATTACCAAGTATGACTGGAAATAAATGGCAGAAATATATGGGAATAAGATGATCCAGCTATTCTTCCAGGATGGGAAGTCCCTTCACGGCAGGATAGAGGCAAAGAAAAGAAATTATGCTGAGGATTTGGAAGACAAAGGCTTCTTTTTAAGGCAGTGAAGAACAGGGCATTTTCAATAAAGGAACTGATGCCAAAGCTGAGAGCTTTGCTGTAGCTGCTTTGTGAAGAAGAAGAAAATTGTATCTGTTGTCAGAGCAATCACTGCAATATCCCTTACAATCAAAAAAATTACATTTAATATATGACCTAAGTAAATTTAAAAAACAAAATTTTTTATCTTTTCTTTTTCTCTCTTTTTTTTTTTTTTTTTTTCCCCCTTCTGTGTGGTTAAAACCAAAAACTGAGGTTATGAAATGAAAAAAAAATAAATCTTGGCATTTTGGCTGGATCCTTTCTCAGTGACCTCGATATTTTCGTTTCCAGCTCAAAATTAATTTCTTCAGCCCACTAGAAAGATAACCCTGCCAAGTGCATGAAAAGCACACCACCTCACTTGCAGTGAAAAATAGAGAGGAATCAGAAGTCAGCTGGCTGTTATTGATGTTGCATTGCTCAGAAGACAAAAAGATAGCACAGCTGGCTTTCTCTGCATTGTTGACAATATAAGGTTTCCAGCAGGCTAATCAGAAATGACTCAGAAGACAAACTGAGAGCACATAATGGGAAGTACCATGGTTCATTTCTGCAATGTTGCTTCTCACATTCAACCAGATTTTAAAATGATGTAGAGATTAATAGCCTCAAAAATCATGTTTGACTGTAACTGAGAATAAAGTCAGCAGAGTCAGCTGAATAATGTTGTTTCTACTATTGCATATTTATTCCCTCAAAGGTCCCCTTTTTATAAGTAGAAAGAATCTTGTCCTCTAACTTCTGTTGCTGTGAGTTGCGTAGCCAACTGAAAGCACATCAGTTTTCTGGTGAATACTGGCCAAAGAATACATGTGTTTCAGTAGAAATAAAGTAGAAATAAATTTTTAATTAAAGTATGTGAAAATCTGTTGTGGCTTTGTATCAGTTATTTTGATCTCTTCTGAAAAGTTGCGTGCAGATTGAGTAGATGGCTACTAAATGCTGAAGCTGTGCCTTATCTCTAGCATAAATGAGATCGTGGATTGCTGAAGAGCTGGTAGCAGGGCCCTGGGCAGGGAAGGCTACTGGGCCTAAGAAGTGGTAGGTTCTGGTTATTCCACATGGCTGACTTGAGTAGGAGGTGTTTAGGATTTGTTACCTAGGAGGCTAAAGTCTCACAAATATGTGTACAATGTGCATGCACAGAGCATTGTACAAGTGCATATTGAAAAACAGAACTGGATGAATTAATAAATGTACTGTTAGAAGTACTCACTCCCTGGGGAGATTTAAAGCAGAAGCTTAGAGGAGAAACTGTTTAAATTTGAGCTTCTTGAGCTATCTAGTTCTGTTATTGGAAACAGTTAGCAGCAAATGCTAGCATCAGGGGGAGTAACCGAATATGATTATATTGCAGCCTTGGTGTTACTACATACAGATCACTGCATCACATTCATACATGGAAGACCCAGTTCTTGCTAAGCTTCAATGTTATTAAGGTCCGAAATGTGAAATCCTGACCTTTAAAAAGTGTGACTGGGCTTTAGGAAAACATAGGTGAAACAAAAGCTACATCCAAGTTATGGATTTCACTGGAAGAAAAAAAAAAAAAATAAAAAAAGGGATTTCATTTTACCTGCAACTTTATTCTACGTTTTTCTTTGTTATACCCCTGACTAGGTCTTCTGCTAAGATTTAATCTTGTCCTGGTGTTCCTCTTATTAATACCTTTCTGTGCTTTCAGTTCTAAATTTGGATTCCCTCCATTCAAAGGCTGTTCTCATCTTCCTTGCACCTCTGTGGAGTGAACCCTATTTTGCTGCTAAGAGGGAGCGGAATTTAACCAGCTAATTTCCAAAGAGCTCCAACAGGGCTCATTCTGGCAGAAGAAATTCCACTGGGAGACTTGCACTCACTCTTTTTCACTCTTTAATATTCCTTTTACCTGTCTTTCCCTTCAATACAGCTACACTCCATTCATCAGTCCATTTGTCCGTTGATTTATCTCATCCATCTGTCCTTCCAGTTCATCCATGTGTTAGTCATTCACACAGGGTCATCAGTCAAATCCTTCCCATCAGTGTTTCTATCAGTCAACTTTTCCTATATGCTTTATCAAGCTAATATACTCTTTCTTAATATACTGGTATTCATGCATAGCAAACTATTTTATCTTTACATACTACACATAATTATATACATTTCTCCATGATTAACAGCATCGAATATCAGAATATTCTGTGAGTTAAAGGGCAGAAAATAAGATAGAAGTAAGGATTTTTTTAAAGTGTGAAAATAGAAATGCTTATAGCAATGAGAACTAAACAAAAAGGCATCCAGTCCCTGCTCAAGATGCAATGGTACATCTTCCCATACCATGTTCCTACCATAATTTTTAGGACTTTGATTCTGAACAAATCACTTTGCAGCAGAACACAACAAAAGCAGAATTTACGGAAGTACAAAACTTATCATGCCCATTTGTCCTATGATGTAATGGACACCCATGCCTGTACAGTGGAGGATTACAATAAAAGACATTTCTGTTGATGGAAAAAGATAAAAAAAGGCAATTGGATGCTGTGTGCCTGATAATGGGGAGGACATAAGAGAACACAGGAGTATCTAGCTGGACTATATAGTTTGGATTATACATTTTATAGGATCTCATGCAATGCTGTGGAGATAACGGTGACCTTCTGTGTAGCCTTGCAAAACTGTCCATTTTTTTTTGCATGCTGAGCTTGAGAAAGAAGAAATAGTTTGGAAAAAATGGAGAAAATACAAATTTAGACAAAAGAAATCATGACAAGATTGGAAGGTAAAAAGGATTTGATCATAGCCTGATGCATTCATAACAGCAATATAAAAGATGGAAAGGAAAAATTAATTCAGTGTACCAGAAGATAAAGGGATAAGAAGAAATAGTTGGAAACTGTGGAAGGGAAAAATTAAGTTTGATAGTAGCAAAAGATTCTTAAATTGAATTCTTGTAGTACAGAGCCACTGGAATTAGATGGAATGTTAAGAGAGAGGAAGAACTGACCTACTTAATAGTGAAAGAAATTGGACAATAATGACAAACACATGTAGGAAGAAGGCTTTGGGTGTTTTAGGTGCACTGGTTGAAGTGCTTTGTAGCTTTTGGTGCTCCAGGTTTTCATGCATTGGGATGTGGAAGTCTGTGGGGGTCCAAAAGAACTGTTATATTGTACAGTCAACTTCCTGACTTCATATTTGGGCATGGGCCACTGGGCACCGGCTCTTTCACATGCATATCTCTCTCATCCTGGTTTCAACGGAAACCTCAGACACAGGGACACAGGGAGCGCTGGCATGCTCGTGTCTGGTCCTGGTATGGATGAAGTTGGTACCCCATGACACAGCATGGTCCAGTTAGTAAACTTGATAAGGAAATGATCTCATCTGATTTCAGGCATTAACACCATGGATGTCTATTGATGTCATCATTGCACTAAGCTCCCATACAACCACAGGAGAGAAAGAGGCTTCCTAGAGCACAATTCATCTCACCCAAATGCAGATGCCAGAAACAGGCTGAATGGATTTCTGTCCCAGAGTTTCCTTCTGTTTTTTTTTTTTGATTGTAAGTAGCACCTGGGTAAGAGGTTCAGATTTGACATGTACATCATATATGTTTAGGTCCAGGAAGATCAATCACATTACCAGAGTCAGAGTGCCTTTGTGGGCCATCCAGATGGACAAGTCCTGGGGATCTTCTTGGTGATCTTCAGGTTCATGGCATCCTCCTACTTGGGTCTGAGTCTAGCTGGTTGGATTCCTCTCTCAATATAAGGAAGATTAGTCTGTGAAAAGATAGAGCTATGGCCTGAGACAGTCATAATCTAAGGTAAGAAGCTCTAGAAGAAAAAAAGCAAGAAAGACTGAAGGGAAGACATAGGTGTGAATGTAACCACTCTAAAAAGAGCTAAACAGAATTAATTATCACTTACTTTCTGCAAGATTCAGTTTAAAAATATGGTCCTGGAAAATGAAGAAGGCTGAGTGACCCTCCTAGCTTTTTTTATCCCTCCTTCAACATCTTTCAGTCTCTGCAGCCCAGGTGGAGGAATGGCTGAGCTCCATCCTTCCCCAGTTAAAATTAGAAGGCAGTGTCACAATATGAATCAGGAAACATGCTCAGGGTTATTGGGCTGCTCTGAATTGCTAACATAAGATTTTTGTTTGTTATTTTTTTTCTAAAGCATTTATTTTCTTTTTTTTTTTTTTTTTTTTTTTTTCCTTTCCCTGTAAGTCTTCTGGTGCATTTGGGCATCTGATTATGTATGAAGTCTTGTATGATAGTAATTAGCATTCGGAAAGAATACTTCAGTCTATGCATATTATTTGCACAGGTTAAGTATTCCTGATAAGACTTCTCAAATCAGACAAACTGAATTTAACTTAATTAGACCTATGAATACTCATGGAGGAGGTAAAAGGGAACTTGCCCAAGCCTTTGTACCATGGAAATGAGGAGAAGAAGGGCACGGAGGGTAAGTGCACGGGAGGGAAAATCACCCCTAATCATAAAATAAAGAAGACAAGAAGAGAGAGATGTCAAGAAATGCTTACAGCTATTCCTGTGCTCTCACTGTAGCAAAGAATGGGGAATGACAAACCTTTTTAGAGTCATCTTCACCTAAGGAGCAACCTAGGAAAATTACTCGTTATTTTTTGGAAGGAGAATTAAAGACATAACTGGCTAGAAATACCTTAATTGCTAGTACCTCCAGGCACCTGTAAATGTATGGCTGCAAAATCTGCTGTGTCATTGGGGCCAGCCCTTTGGATGTATTGTCTCCTTTTCCTAAAATTAAGGGCAACAAACCCATTGTAAATAGACCTGTGTTTCATTGTGACATGTTGTTTCATCAGCGTCAAAATGTTCCTGGAGAATATGTCAATTTTGATGAAATTTTCATTGGAAAGAGGTTGAAACAAATCACTTCAGCTGTCTTATTTTGGTAATGTCAAAACATTTTGTTTTGCTAAGGTAAAAACATATAATTTTGACTGCATCAATTTTGATTAATTGATTTTTGTTATATAGTTATTTATTTTGGTGTTGAATTTATATAAGATTTTAAATGGTATATTGTACTGAAGATTGAAGATTATGTTATAGTGTTTTCACATTAACAGAATAAAATATTTTGACATAATTAAATGAAACATTCCAGCATCAGCAAACCTAAACAATTTACCACTACCAAAATGAAACATTTGGTAGTTCTAAAAGCCTTAGAAATTTGTGTAGCTGTCAGAAATGTGGATATAAGGCAGTTTTGTTTGAGGTCAAGAGAATATAAATTTTTTAAAAGCTGAATTTTCCTTCACAGCAAAATTTCAGTGTCTGCTGCCTCTGAAACACAGATGTATCAAGCCCAGTAGCAGTTCATCCTTTGAGATACCCTTCCACTTGCCATTTAGTATCCATGTAATTATGTGGGGAATATGTGATGCAGAAGATACTAAGTTCAGAAATTAGCAATAAAGTGTCTGGATACATGCTGCTGTATGCACATCAGTTCATCGGTTACAAGGGTAAGACCTCTACTGTCCTCTACTCAGGCAAATGTCTACTAAGAAAAAACAGTTTGTAACAAGTGAGCATAGGATTTCCTTTAATGGGTTGGCCAGCCTACACTTTTTGATACGATTTGTTTCCAGCTGTATCAAAAAAACAGTGCAAACAAGGTATGGAGCTGAAATAGTTGCAAATACTGATATAGACAAAATCAGAAATAATCAGAGGGGACTGATGACTGAAGAATACAGAAAAAAAAAGGGGAAAGATGCTTTTGTGCCAGTCGGGTTTTTTTCCCACTGGCTTTTTCTCTTTCTCAGTTTTCTTTGAGGTACTGCAAAATCTAGACTTTATTAGTATAAAATAATGATCTATAAATAACAATGATAACTGGACACTGTGGCTAAAGTCTAGTGCCTTTAATTATACACGTAAAACTAAGCCCTAGATTAGTTCTTGCACTGCTGTGTTTACTGCAGAGTATGCAGGTAGACAAGTAGATTTGGAGGTATGTAGACAGATGTTAAAGGCAGGGAGGCAGACTCCTGAAAAACACAGCATAAGAAGCCTGTCTGAAAGAGTCACTGTGTGGTCACCCTGTCTCCAAAGCTTTGTGTGAGCATTCACTAGTCAAAGCAAAATATGGCAAATAAGAAATACATCTTCAATTTGTGTATCAATATTCTGAAATGTTATAAAACCCTCTAAAAGTGTGAAATATAGGCATTTCTCAACAAATTTGGCAAACGTTCAAAGGATGGAAAATAATCTGCATAATAATGCTTTTTTTTTTTTTTTTTAAGTTAACAATCCACTTGGATATTTTATCAAGATTACACGTTTTGAAAACACATGACCTGTCCTCATAAAAAAAAGCATTGTAATAGTACTGTGTAAGTCTGTAATATTATAAAGGTAGTTCTCCTTGACCTCTAAAAACAGACAGTCTTGTGTCCTGAAGCATGAGAATGGTGATATTTTCACTTGCAATATTTTCCTGGATAACTGTCAGCAGATGCTAATCTTGTGCATATACCTGCCAAATCCTTTCTTCAAATTTACAAAGCTTTTTGCCTTACTGAGAGAAATAACACTGTGAAACTGAGAGTTGCATAATAAGCAGATTAATTTTACCGATTTCTGTGTTGGAAAATAATGCCCTTTTTTGTCCATTGTAAATCTGCTGCCTTTAAATGTCACTGAGGACTCCCCTTGCATTGCATGTGTGAGCTGGTCTTCCTAATGTGAGGCATGTTTATAAACCTTTATGTTATCTTCTCAGCTTCATGTCATGACCAGGGCACCTTTGACCACTCACCACCAACAAACATCACTAAAATGTTGTAAGAAGACCGAATATGCTGCAAAAGGGAACTTCTGCAAAGATTTTGCTGGTTGCATGGATATCTGCCTGTCTAAGCTCTCTGTTGCAGCTTACCAGACCTTTAAAAAGAATAACTTTCCCTAGCATTATATTTGTTTTCCTCTTTCGCTCTCTCTCCCCATTCACAGAGCACTCTCTCTGACTTCAGATGATCCCTTAAGACACATGAGGGAAAAGAGAGAGTTTACCTTTAATGATGACAAACTCCCAAACATTTAAATTTGAGATTCCATCAATGCATGAGCTTTATCAATTAAAAAAAATGGGGGGTGGGGGTGGGGTGAGAGAGATAGAGGACAGAATATGAAACATCAGCCCAGCCATAATGCCACTGTTGTTGATAGAAATTTGATTTCTATCAGATGTGGAGAATTAATTAGTTTCCCTACTCCTTCTGCAAAAGGTGGGTAACAGTGTAAATACTTTGGTTATTTAGAAGCATATGTAGCAGAATGGTTGCCTTGTTCCTATTAACAGCAGTGGAAAGAAAACAATGTAGTGAGGAATTTGAGGTAAGGGATAATGAATGGGGCTAGTTGTTTTCATAGTAGGCTCCTAAAAAAATATCTTGAAATAAGAAAGTTTGAAGTTTGCTAGCTTTTAGTTTCTACTGTCTTAATGAGGAACGGTATGTGTTGAGGGGGTGTTTCTGAGTCTTTCATCTTTAATGGAGGAAGTCTTCAGTATAGCTGTAACCATAGAAAATATGGTAGATGCAGGAATTTACTGTGGAAGATGATTACATAGAAATATCAGTGGATTAAAAAAACTCAAACCCAAACAAAAAAAATGAACCCCAAA
>NW_009615889.1:0-3022 GCF_000690535.1 Cariama cristata
CAAAGGTGAGCAGCAACCCCTCTTGGCTGCGGGGATCGGGGTGATGGAGATGGGGGCATCCCGTGCACCCTGGGGTGGTCCTTGGCCAGGGGCAGCATGGTCTGTGTCCGTGGGTGGATTCCCCCGGGATGGAGGAAGGGAAGATTAGGGCTTGCCCTGGGCTTGACTGCAGACATGGACCCGACGGAAGACAGCATCATCCATGGCAATGACTCAAATGAGTCCATCACAGCCTGGACACAGACCCCAAAACACTTCCCCCCCTCCTCTCCAGGCACTTTCCTGGACACGAGGCTGAGGCGAACAATGGGGATGAAATACAGTGTGAGTACCACCTCCTCCGTCCGGGTGAGCCATGGACCCCTCTGCCTGTGGGGACCCCTCCTTGTGGGCTGGCTGCCCTCCAGCTCCGCCAGCAGCCCTGTGCTCGTCGACGGGCCATGCTGCTCTCTCAGTAGCTGCACAGAGTTGCAGGGAGGTGCCCCAAACCCCCTTTCCACCCTCTCCATCCCCTCCCCTCATTGTGCTGCCATGCAGGACCTTTCCCAATTCCACATGCAGTCCCAGCAATTAATATCCCAGCGGGACGGGCAAAACAACCGCCCATTCAACAAGGGCAGATTTCTCCCGGCTGCGTTGCACCCCGCTTCTTCCTTGCACGCACAGCCCAGCTTCTGCCTGCAGAAGAAAGGTGACAGCATCCCAACGCTCAAGGTGACCCATTTGGTGATAGGGTCTTTCACTACACGCTCTGGCCCCAGGCTGCAGTCCAGACCCCCCTGGGCTTGCTGTGGTTTCCCCCTCGATGTTTTCACTTTGCCATGAATTCTGCTTCAAAGCAGAGTCCAGCAGCTGAGCCTGTGGGTCTGTGTATGGGCGCCGATGGGGAGAACATCTCCTTGCTAAGTCTGAAACCACAGGCTGCAGCAAACAGGGAGTGTTGTGGGTGGGGAAGGGGGATATCTCCCCACCATCTGTGTGCCTTGGTCTGTTTGCAGGGTGAACTGCTTTCCCACATGGGCACAGAGTGGCAGATAAAGGTCTGCTGGTTGGGCAAAGAGAGAAAATGCCAGGGGTTGAGGGAAATGCAAACCCCAGCATCCCTGCTCCGCATCCACAGACACAAGGGCAGCTTGCTCTGCTGTCAAGAGCGGGGTGAAATTAGGGGGAAACAGGGCCGGGCATTCAGTCCTGACCCCAGGGGATCTGCAGTTCAAAGGCGGGGGGGGCTCGTCCCTCCCTAGGATGGCAAGCAAGGGCTAACAGTGTGGTTTTTACCCCCACCAGACTCCACCATCGCCCACGTTGGACGTAACAGGGTGAGTCGAGGCACAAGTTTAGTGCCCAAACAGGGAGCGGGGCCCTGGGGACGGGATGTGCTGGTAGGGGTCCGTGCTGGTGGCTTGGACTGGGGAATCCCATGGGGCCATTCTCACCAGGAGCTTAATGGATTGACTTGGAGAAAAAGACATTTATTTCTGTGTCCACCTGCCCGTGTCTTACCTCTTCTCATGCCCCTTTCTGCTTGAAAAGGCTGACACTTCTCCAACAATAAGAACCTTTTTCCATCAAGGAATTTTTTTTCTCCTTCTCTTCTGTAAACATTTTCACTGGAAAAATGACTCACACTTAAATGCCTGATGTAAAATTTGGGGGCTTTTCAAGTTGAAAAACAATGATCTAAACAATGAGAAAGACGAAAGAAGGGGCCACCGACAAACACAGTACTGCCCCAAATCTGCTCTTCTTTTTGCCACCTCGTTAACCCAGCCTGGGTACCCAAAGCGCACGGCTCCCGGCAGCGCTCCTGTGGCCCGGGGCCAGATGCTTGTGCAGGGCTTGTAGGCAGCAAATGAAGTAACACGGTTTAATTTTCCCCCCGAAGCCTCACGTGCAGATGAGCACCACCACGACGTATGCCACGGTGAGCCGCTCCTGCAGCCAGCCCAGATAGCGCTCCAGCATGCCAAGGGCACGGGGACAATTGCCCACGTTGGCCTTTTCTCTCTGGCAGAGAGCTCCCGCGCTGGTAAAGCGCGGCTGGTGTGTCCAGGTTGGGCTTCCGTGGGCTTTGCTGTCACCGGGAGCAGCCTTGGGGATGCTCGCCCAGCTCCTCAGCTGACCACCTTCTCCACCTTTCCCTTCCCAACCCCACTTCCACCACCACGGCACAGCGGGTTGGACAGGCATCCTCGCAGGCTCCCAGCGCGTTTGTCCCCGTCACTACAAACCTGCCCTGTGCCGACCCCTTCGCTCATCCTCACCGGTTCTTGCTGGGGAATTGCCAGCACTCGGCTTGCGAGGGCAACACCTACCCACGAGCCCTGTCCATGCCAACATGTCCACACCCAACCCTTCCACTATGCCCAGCCCTTTCCACACGCATCGTGAATGTATTCTGGATGACTTCAACCAAATTATATCCATCACTTGCACATATATTTACAATGTACGATGTATAAATGCGTATGAAATATATTAGATATCTTGTAAACGTATACGTGAGTACCTCAAGTGAAGACATCTCCATCCCGCGGTGTCAGGTGTAACACGTATACATAAACTGCATGATACAACTACGGGTGAGCTCTTCTATCTACCCTCCCAGATGCTCCTACGTATATACGGGCACACATGCACAGGCACCGATGTGCTGGCACGTCTCTGTTAACAGCTACGTGTAATGATGATGTGGTTTTGCTCAAAGGAAGAATAAACATCTACGGATTTCTATCACCGACTGCACCTCTGTCTTATCCAGTCCCTTAAGGAATGGAGTCGAGCTGCCCAAAGGCAGCCGTAGAGATGCAAAGGGATGTCTGGAGAGATAGGAAGGGACTGTAGCGGTATATGGGGATAGAAAGGGGAGTTCTCTCTTGTCTCAGTTCAGCTGAGACATCGACCAGACCCTAAAAGCTTCATGTTCACACTTCGCTACTGCCTCTCCTTCTCCTCTTGGCTCTGCTTTCCTTCCCAAACCTCAATCCCAGCCAAAAGTCATTTCTTGCCCTTGCTGTACCCA
>NW_009615890.1:0-235 GCF_000690535.1 Cariama cristata
AAATTGATCCCAAGGATTTGGGACGTGGGGGAAAAGACTGGGGGAAAAAAAAAAAAAAAAAAAAAGAAAAAAAGAAAAAAACACACGAAAGCCCACACCATAGGGAATTGCAAGAAATGATTCACGTGGAAACTTACTAAAAGGACAGCAAAAGCGAGGGGGAAAAAAAAAAATCAATAGGAGAGGTTCCAAAATGGGTAACACTCAAGGGGAATTTTTGAAAAAGAATCCCTTG
>NW_009615891.1:0-20922 GCF_000690535.1 Cariama cristata
TATTATTACTATTATTATTATTATTATTTTTGTCCTATGTGCTATAATCTACAGAATGGTCACCAGGGTCACTTATGAAGCACTGCAAAGAGATCTGTTTTTCCATGCATGGAGCATGCAGCGGGAAAGATGGCAGTACAAAACGGACTGTATTGTGTTGTTAAAAAATATGAATAATTACAAAAGGAGTTGATGTGGTGGACTTGTGACCAAGAAACCAAACTGGATATTTAAAAGCTCCTTACTACTCTGACTTTGAAACCAAAGCTGATTTATCTGCACAGGTTGCTTAACATGAAAATAAAAAAAATAAAAAAAAAAAAAAACTGACAAAAACTGTACTTAATCTAGAGCAATATCTGTATGGTCAGTAAAGCTGCACTTTGTGTATTTCTTAACAGCTTCAGATCTGTCACTTTTAATTTGTACCATAAAAAATAAAGAATTGTTTGACATGAAAAATAAGCTCCTTTCATGTGTTTGTCTTAAATCTCATGCATTATTCACATGATCAGAGCTCATGTAATTTCACATCAGTTCAATACAAAAATAGTTAAATGCTTGAAAGGAAGGAAGAAAGAAAATCCGTTTGCGCTGTGGAGCATCACTTTATCTGCAAAACTAAACACTCTTTTGTACCCAGAGTGGGCAGGTACATTGGTGATGTCTTATTTTCTCTACAGATGTGCAGAGTAGAGGATCTGCCTCAGGAATACCGTGGGATCACTCAGGTGAGTGTGTATTATCCCCCAGGCCAAGTGGAGGAAAGCAGAGATGGGCAGGAAGGCCAGAAGCGGTGAATCTCCCGGTGCTTCCACAGCTCCCACAGCAAAGCCCTGGTAAGTGATGGAAGGGGAGCGTGGTAGCGAGGCTGGGTTGGCCTTATCAGATGATTTCTCTTGCGTTTTTGCTCATGAGGTTCATTCCTCATTTCTTTCTGTGATTATGGTATTAGGTAGCAGAAATGCCTGTTTTTCGGGCCACTTGCATTGAGTCATATTGAGTTCTGTCGAAATACATGATTCTGAAAAATCAACGTGTTTTGAGTAATTAATTAGTTGTATTATAAGTTGTTTTGGAAAAAACAGACTAGGAAAAAAGCTCTGACAGTATTAGAACATTGTGTTTGAGACTCAGGAACAAAACTTTTGCAAAGCCTTTTCCTTTGATTTTGTTAAATATTGGTTTACATTTCCAATACCATGTGTTAAATAACCAAAAATGAAAACAAAACATTTATTTGCATGGAAAATACACGGAGTACCTGGGATATTTATTTATCCTGAATTTTTCCAGATTGGAATTTCCCTTTTCTGTGCATATTTTACTGCATTTTATGGGATACATAACAAAGAGGAAAAAGGTAACTTTCTTGTAGTATATGTGGAAAAAGTAGAGGAGCTTTTAAGTGCCCAGATCTTCCTTTGGTCTGAAACAAAAGCAGCTGAATGCAAAGGTAAGCAGAAGCTGAGAAGAAAGAGCAAGAAGGGGCTGGGGTACCATGATGATTTGAAGTCGTTTCTTAGTACTACCTACGCTGCCATTTCTTCGTCTCATGCGCTAAACCATCATGTGCCTGCTTCATTTCAAAAGTAGTGACTACAGGTTTCCACACTCCACCTACACACAGGGAGTACCAACAATCCCCAAGAGGGATGCCTTGGGACTGAGTAGTCTTTACATCTACCCACTGGTAAATACTTGCTCCCCAGCATACCTCTTACGGTATGGATAAGGACAGCCTAGCATACTATGGGGGTATCAGAATTACACCAGCTCCTCTAGGCATCATGCCCCCACACCATGGTCTAGCAGCCATACTTCACACCCACATAATTCACCTACTTATATGATACAAGGATGGAGAGAATGACCCTTTGCACTTTTGTATCACCTACTAAAATCTGAACACATATCGTTTCATTCAGTAGTGATAAAGCAACAGCCAACATTGGTTAGAAGCTTTTTCCACCTACCCTATTTAAAAATGCAAAACTTTCTCTTTGGATCGTACTGTAGGTATTTTAGCTGCTTCATAGGCACGTGACCCTACCTAGCCATTACTTAAATAATCTGGATCTATTTTGTCGCAAGAAATGGTGACTTTGCAAATTGAATCAATTATGTTCCCATTGATCACTGAAAGCTCAAAATAGATCCTACCTTCAAGCCACTGAAAGCTGACTACAGAACTTCGCACCCCTTACTGACTGCTTAAAAATCAAATTTCTAGAGCTTGGCTATGACAGCACTGCAAAGCTCCCTAAGTGCAACATCAAGGACTTTAGAAGCACAATTCTTTCCATGGCCTCTCTTTTGTACTTCTTGAAAAAAAGAACCTATTTGCAATATTCTTGATAAAGTCTATGCCCTGCCCTTCCCTTACAACAGGTGTGATGGGAGGAAAGGTGGCACTAAGATCAGAGAACTACACAGAAGTTGCAGAAGATGTGTGTTTATACGGCCTGTTCCCCTGTGCAGCTGCTTTACGACCAGTCACAGCCTAAATCTATATCTAGGAGAAAAACTCACAGTATTAGCAGGGCTTTGGTAAGCAAAGATTCTCTCCTACTGACTTAAACTTCAATTAAACAAGCACTTGGGAAGCAAAGCAGGCGTATCAAGAGGGAAGGTTCTCTTGGGGTTTGTTTTTTAATCTGGGAATTCAGATTTAATATGAATCATTCCCATATGAGATCGTGATGTTCTCGAAAATAATTGAGAATTAAGAGTTGAAAAATTTTTTTTCTTCTCTCTCCCTCTGCTGTAGAGACGTGGAAGTTTGTTTTTTTCCTCCTTCACAGTCCTTCACTATTGCATTTTGGCACATTATGGACAACAGTGCTCAGGACTGAGCAGATAGTCACCAGGTAGCTCACCAGCAGTGACCGTGTTTTTTAATCCAAACCCCAGTTGCCCTGATTTTGTCTGAAATGCCAGCAGCAGCCTTGTCTAATCTGCGAAAGCAGGTGCAGGGAGGACCTGTAGCCGCTCATGTAATAATGAATCTTTCGGTTTATTGTGTTCATAAGGACACTGAACTTCTTGTATTATTGCATGATCACTGGCCTCGTGTCAAAACACTTCGTAGACTGAGAGCGGTCACTCTCAGTGTGGGCAGGTCTTGGTTCAGGCCACAAACACACAAGCTAAGGGGCAGCAAAAAATGGCTTTAGCAGTACTAGAACTGTGCTAGGGACTACACGAGTAGGCTGGTCCTAAAAACGAGATTCCGTTTTTATGGAGGCACGACCGCCACCAGCACAGCACCAACAAGCTTGTCAGTCTGGACTTGCTTCTTTCTTTTTGGACGCCACATTCTGTTGGTCTTCAGATAATGATCCCACGGTTTTCAATTAACAAAAATCCATGCCCCATCCAGTCTATCCAACAGGAAGATCTCCCACCTTGTATGTTCTCTCTCGGTGATGGTCCCGGAATAGTCTCTCAAATGGTCCCCCGGTGCTGAAGGTCTGAGAGGACAGTGAGAAGGTGACACTGCGCACATCTGAATTGTGTGGCCATTTGCAGTTGATCCCGGGGGAGCCAGGATTGCCCCAGCAGCCGTGGACTCCCTGGCTGCAGTGTGTAATCTCTGCACGCCCACACTTTTTTAAAAATTTGTTGAAGAACTTGTGCTGACATTCCGTCATTCCTACTAGTTTTTAATGCTATTCATTTTAAACATCTCACGTTCTCATGAACAGTTGATACCTTTTCTCTAAAACGTATAAACTTGTCTTTTAACTATCAACTGAAACGAAGACAAAGCTATGAAGATGCATTAATTTCTTTTTGCAAAGAAGGCACTCTGGTGTTTTCTACCATCTTGCCTCTGTCCTTTTGACATTTTCAGTTCAATTATGTGTTCTTAAACAGAGGAGCATGAAACTATCCCCCAAATTACCCCTCAGTTCATCCAGGTTAAGCTAACTGAAGAGAATCGGTTATTTTTTGAATAGCAACAGCTATTTTCAGTGACTAGTTGTGGAAACTAAAGGGACTGATCTTGCAAGTGCATAATGTAGATAACTTTATTTGTCCAACTAGTGTTATTGATGTTTTGATGCTACCTTCATAGATACATCTAGTGACATGCGTAAGACTTCACAGGACTGGACCTACCCTAGGCATTTGTGGAGCGATACTCATATTTATCACTTCTTCTAGCTCATCCATCAGTAAATCTTGATATGTCCTTTATTATTTTCAAAACACAAACAACTCAGAGGGGCCTGTATCTCAGCAAGAAAGGTATGTGCATATTCCTTTTAAAGTCAGTACAGCACACCAGCAAGGACCAGTGGGCTGTCTGGTCTCACATCCTTCCTTTCACAAAGCCCACTGCTAACTCTCTCTGAAGTAAATCTTGCAGGGCTGCATTTAAATTACAATAAATGGGCACAAGTCTTTTCTCAGCACAACGGGTAGGTAGGCCTTGGCTTCCTTTAAGACTGTTCCTTACTGTGGAGAGGTACTCTCTTTAAAAGAAAGCAGTCTGTCACTTCCATTTCCGATACAACAGTTACACTGTAATTTAGGATGAAAAAAATCTCTAGCTGAAAAAAGCATTCCATTCCTATTGCACTGAGAAGGTGATTAAAAGGAAGGGGGAGAGGAAAATAGCCTCCCAGTAGAAACTGTTTATGAGGTATTGTATTAGAAAGTCTATTTTTCTGGCTCAGGGTTTAAATCAGAAAAATAAACTACTTGTGAACATAGGAGAGAAAAAACCAACAACTTTTCATTCATTAATTTAACAACATCTGCAGCAGATTTGAGGCCATTTTTGTTCGCTACTGTCAGCAAAATTTTGCACACTGGGAGCACCCTATTTAAACTGGGGGGCGATGTCCAGGTGTATGAGATTATAGGTTTACCTTAAGCAGCTTTGTTGCTTAGCTGCTTGAGTGTTGGTTTCAGAACTGGACAGGATTTGGACATTTCTTTTCAATGCTTTCCTCCTTCTTCTAATGCTCATCTGAAGCTCACTACCATAAATATAGTTGGCAGATGCAAGTTACAGTCTTCCCCAACACCCTGATATCCAGACCAACTAGGCAACAAGTTTCAGAAGATGATGATCTCCACAATTTTTTCTCTTGGCATAGGCAAATGTGCTCTGCAAACACCTGCAGCAGTAGAATTGACTCCTTTCTCATCCCTATCCCCAACTGCCAAAGACGACTGCCTCTTCAGATCTTCCAGCAGATACTCTCCTTGTTCTTCTTCTCAGTTGGGACAACCTCAACAAACACTTAGTATTCAAATTTTTTAAGCTAGCCTACTTCTCTATGGCTGAAAGAGGTTAAAGAGCAATCACACAAGCCTCTCCAACAGCAAAGGTGCAAAAAAGAAAGGAATGAGGAAAAGGCTGAGCACAGAAAATGTCATCCATGAGCACAGCTGTATCCAAAACCTCACCCCATCCAACCCCCACAAAAAGCAGATAACTATTCACTGCCTCAGAGTTTCAGAATGTCCTTTAGGGAGATTCACACCACCTATAGTTGTGCTTTGAATTTTCTGCTCTCTTACATCCTCTCAGTAATCTTTAATCTTTTTTTTTTCCTTTGGCAACATGAAGAATATGCCATATCTGTTCTCAAGAAGGAGAATTTTTTGGTTGAGGACTGACTTGCCAGAAATACCTGTATTTTTGTTAATGAACCTCAAAGACTTTCCTCTGAACAAGGAATTCTGTAAGAAAAAAAGAATTGAAATGTGGTCTTGTTTTTCACACCAGTATTGAAGCAGTTTGCCCTTTTTCTTTATTACTTTTTTACCATTATGGCATGACCAAATCCCTTCTTTGCCTCTCAGTCTCATAAATTCTGCTTTAAGCTGCCATTCTGGTGAAGAAGAAAAATTAGCATTCATGATTTTTGTTTCATAAGGTAAGGTGGCCCTAGACATGAGCATGTCTGAGTAGAAAGCCAGCTGTTGACCACCTAGTACACTCCCTGCTACCATTCCGGAAGGAGCTTTATTGCATATGTGAAGTATCAGACTGGTAGAAAAATCAAGACCTATCTTCCTCATTGATGCAGTAGAGCACATACAACAAGAGAGAAAATAAAATAGTCAAGCTCTATACCCCTACATAGACCTTGTCCTTCCACTTGAGACTCCTGACCGAGTGCAAGCTACTACCGATGTAACAACAGTTTTCCTGTTAGAGATACCACTCTGCTTTGAGCCTGATTTGTCATCAACTATTCACCTCACGTAGGACACCAAATGGTGTCCCTCATGTGAAGACAACTTGTAAACTAATAAATAAGAGGAAGAGATATTTAATAATTGATAATGAAATGGAGTAAAACCAGTGACCTTGGCAGGAAACGTTCTGCATCTTATTAGCAATTGCCAGAGCCAGTCATCCATCCTTCTTAAATCCATTTCCTCAATGCGTTGCATCTCTTGAATTTATACTGCTCTGGCATCAAACCATGAACATCACATTTCTGATGTTCACTGTCTTGCACTTTAAATCTAGCAGACTTTGCTCCTCCTACCAACAACGGCCTCTTTGTTTTTCCTAGATACAGATATATATGCTTCTCTAAATTTTCCACAAAAGTCGAGCTGTAGAAATATTTGTAGGTTCAATAATTTTATTGATCTTGGTAGCCTCAGGTTGCATAGTGCCTGAGCACAACTGCAGTTTATGGACTACTGGCATGAGGTATATATTTTAGAGTTCTCCTTAGAAGCTAGAGGAAAAATGAGGGCCGTATTATTCCTTCTACAGGTTTTATGGTAGAAAAAAAGTGCCTTGTAGACAATGATTACTCAGTATGTTGTGCAAAAATCATTGCCAGGGACCAAAATATCACCTCCTATACAGTGGTGTTGGCAGAACAACAAACATTCTACACCAGGATTTTTATAAGTAATATTAATCTTTCCTGCTGGAGTTGGCCACTGTTAATGCACTGTCATGGTAAGGCTGTATGTTTAAGCCATTCAGAAGTCCTCCTATTTTAAATAAACTATTTTTCAAGTCTATTCCAACCAAACCAATTGCAACTACATTTCCTTTCTGCATCTTCCAGAGACTTAACAGGAGCATTCAGCCTTTTGGAAGAGATACAAGATTAACCACATTTACCATGTATGTCTATGTGAATATATATTCACACAAATGCAAATGAGCATATACATGTTTATGTGAATCTGTGTATTTGTGTATTTTTATTTTGATACATACACACACAAACATGCCATAGATGTGGCCACAGATACATAAAACTTTTCATTTGTGGCCATCATAGCCACATTTGAATCCATTGCTGTATGAATGTTGACCCACTTAATCTTTTTCTAAAGAAATGCCTTCCTGTGTTATTTTTGGCTTTAGTAGCATTTTAAAGCACTCACCCCTAAATTGGGAACTGGGGAGGTTCCAGGCTTCAGAAAAAGGCTAGCATTCACTAGTTTCCTTAACAAGAGCAGCCTGTTCCCCAAAATAAACCTTCCTAACAATTTCTCTTAATGTGTTTGTGTATTTTAAGGGCTCAGCAGCAGCAGGGGAACAGGTCAAGTATTTTTGATGATTTCATTCCTTACACCACACAGCTAATTATTTTGGAAGGGATTTTTTTCTTTTCATCTTTTCATTCCACACAAATATGGATTGATTTTTTTTCTTCTGCCATTGCCTGCAGCAAAGTGAATCGCACACATAAAATAACCATATAAAAGTCTTACAACTTTTTTCAAAGTGTTTTCTTACATATCCTGCTGGAAGAAAATTCACAGAGGTTTGTTGTTGGGGGTGTAGGAGATGTTGCAAGAGGAGAGGGGGTAGGATATTTATACCTCTGCCTAGATTTGGAACAGTTTTAAAATAATAAAACTTCTTAGGAGCAGCTGCAAAGAAGAGAGTGAGGAGGAAAGAATTTGAATTCCATGAGATTAAACTATAAGCGGTGTCAATGGTAGTAAACAATAAATGAGACATGAATGAAAACTGGAAAAAAAATTTCTCCGCATGAATGTTGAAACTCATTAGTGAATTTTGATTAGCAACCTTTCTGTGATCGCTTTCTGAAGACATTTGGGGGTTTGAGCTGCAGTGCCGTCTTTATTGTCCAAGTCTAAAACTCACATAACCACTTACACTAAGTTTCAAGTTGCAGATGCACAATCTTCAGTAGCTACTTTGAGGGATGTTACATAAAGCACAAATAAGATAATTAGCGGAAGCATCTCTCTGAGGTGTAAAAGACGCCAGCTGTGTACTCAGACTTCAAATTCAGGAGGAGTTTGGTTTCCTCTCCGATGTGGTGGAATAGTCCAGTTCTGTGGTGAACAGCAAGTTATGTTGTGAAATGGATGAAATTCAAACGTAAATTATCTTGTCAAGATAGCCTGTCAGTACTGGAAATTAGTTGAAGAAATCTGCACTGGTGTTGAATGATACAGGCTGTTGGTTATTTTCCACTGCCCAACACAATCTAAAGTAATAGAGCTATTTACATGAAAGTACATAAATTACTTCATTTAGCTCTAGGAACACTGACATTTCCCAATCTGAATGACCACGTGGAAGGTTGTACAGATGTACCCACAGCCTCCGAAGCGTTAAAACTCTTTGTGTTTGCATCTTGGCAGAGCACCCCGGAGAAAAGCCCTACGGGCTCTGTTCCTCCCTTGCTTCCCAGAAGGGCAGGCTGCTTTGTTCTCTTTCTCCGACAGCCTTCGCAGTACCTTCCTTGCCACCTCTCCGCCCAGGCGAGTACAGGGTACACCCCTGCAGTGCTCACACCGCAACCACCGCCCAGAGCACCCGTGACTGCAGTCCCCTCCAATCATCCCAAGGCATTTACGGTTTCCCCCCTGTCTTCCCAAGGGCAGAAGTCACTATAATCTTGGGCCAGACTGCTCCTCTTGGCACCATGAGCACAACGTTTAGATGAACAGAAAGTGAGCTGGAACGGGTCTTCGGGGGCTGAACGTCTGACAAACTGAAGCATGCATCTACTGATTGTCTTTGTCAGCTCTTAGTAGACAATGTTTTAACATTTACAGGTAACTGAATGCTGCCATTTCCAATACATTTACAGTAAGAACTTCTCTCACCACTAATTCTACAAACTTCTATAGATGTTAAAATGTTGTTGACATTTAAAGCATGCCAACTCTAATATTTGCAACCTACATAGAAGTTTGCATATTTGAAAATAAAGTTCCAGGTATACTCTCTGTTTGTAGTAGCAAACTGGTAGATAAGCTTCTGTACATTGCCTAACCACACATAAAGGTGCCAGACCTCCCACTGATATGACTATGGTGTAAGTTCATATTATATACTTGTAAGAGCCTCCAAGATAAGAGAAGGAAAATAGGCAGCTTGGGGCAATCAACTATTAAAATGCCCCAAGTAGCTTCACCAGATTTTGGTGTACCCTGACCTTCTGATCATGCTAGGATGAAGCTAGTGTGTTTTATTCCACCTTTGCTACCAACTAAACAGCAGCCCCAAGTCAGCAGTGCTGATGACGTCCGAGGGTTTGGTACCTGCATGCCTGAGCCCACAGCTGTGGTGTATGGAGTCATCAGAAACGTAGTCCCTGCTCTGCAGAAAGGAGTCCTCAAAACATGGGGATGAGAATAGACTGGGTAAAGAAAAGAATGAAATGTGAAGTAGAAAGAGAATAGTGAGGGCAGCGGGGGGAAGGAAGGGAGAGTAAACATTTACAGCTATTTGGCAGCCTTTTTTGGAAACTGTTTTGCTTACGCTATGAGGACTTAACTTACAGGTTAGTGATGTTAATTAGCAACCAGAGTTACTAATAAGATACCTTGAATTACAAGCAGCTGTATGAGTTAGGACAAATTGTAAGGTAATTGTAGACATTTGCCAGACCACACGTTTACCTAACTGGCCGTGACCACTTCACCTTTCCACACACATTTGCTTTGTGTTCATTAAGTCATCGATTACTCCATTGAGACTATTTCTTCCTAGGTATGATGCCCTGCCACACTTATTCAGCAATGCTAGAACACCGCAGGGCAAATCAGACTGTCTCTTAGCTGCAAGCAGCTAGTCCTGACCTACACTGATTAAACAGATATTCTTCTAATTAAACAACTCACCTTTGGTGTGATACAAAGCAAGAGAATAAAATTGAAAGGATATGTACAAAAAAGTGTGCATTATCTTTTCCTTGACTGCATACTGTACAGGATGTGCCACATAGTGTATCTGAGGCTTTGTGCATCCTTATGTGGGGTGTTTGATAATAGATTAATAATATATTTTATCAAAGAGCATCTGAAGTTAAGCTCTGAAGTTAAAATGCAGACATCTAACTGGCTTCTATCGGAAAGTGGAAGACACTTGATTCATTTTGAAAGGAGCTGGTAGGGACTCAACACAATTTTAAAATTAGCTCAAAGTAGGCGTCCTAAATGTGATTTAATTTTTTAACAACATCTTGCTCCCCTTATCTTAAAGATTGGTGCAGTTGAACATTGTAGGTGCTGTGTGCAAGACCTTGAAAAAACACATGCTTGCTTGAAGTAATGAAAAATTTGACTACTGACTCTGGGGTGTCAGAATTTTGCCCCAAACCTCTATAATCTGCATAGATACATTTCCACTCTTAGATATGAAAGATGTGTAAGAATCTTCATGTAATACCCGCTCCTGCCCACACTGCAAAGTGCAGCAGCAAGGGGCTAAGGAATTTACAGAGCTAGTGGTTCTGTTGAACAAGAAATGCATTTTTCCTGTTAAGGTTGACTTTAAAGAGAGAGAGAAAATTTTGTTATGACTTTCTAAGCTGTTGATGGTATGGAGGACAAAGAATTATTATCAGTGTACCCCTGAGAATCAGGAGACTTCGATTCTGGTATTGGCTCTGCCTGTAGTTGCAGCATCCCTTCGCTGTCAGGGACACAGAGGCTTCTACAGTCACTCCTGAGTATATGTGAAGGAGATTTCGTCCACATGGAAGCAACACACCCCATTAAGGCTGTAGTACAGCCCGAGTGTGGAAGTTGTATCAGGGGCTCGTGTACAACATGTTACTCAGTGGAGACTCTAAGCACTATTACCACCGTTATCAAGCAGAGAAAGACTTCTGTATGCTGGTACTACGTGGCTGGAGTCCTGACACAAGCCTGTAGGCAAATGGTAATACAAATAAATAATAGTGGACAGGTGGCTTCTGAAAAAGAAAACTCACCCTTTAAGGGACAAGAAGCCTGTAGAAATCAGGAGGTCAAGTCCTGTACAAATATTTAAAATCCTATTAGTATTTTGATGGTTGGGGATGTGATTGATTTTTGCTTTTATTTGTCCCCTTTCCGTTAGCTTTTTAATCAAAATGAAATCTAATCACAGTCAGTTACTAGAGCTCTGCTGACAGATGGTAACTTGTTAAGCCATGGTTGTGTGGTTGTGTTCATCGTTTGCCCATACTCTGTGCCAGAGCCAGTAGCCCTCATCTGGTCTCAAAAGCTTTATTAATGTAACTCAATTTGGCTCACAAACCACTCTGGCCACTTCTTTACCCCTACTGTGAGACATTATCTTATTTCAGGCTAAGTTAATAACTGACCAACTAAATATAAGCCACTCCTTAAGCCATTTAAGTTTTGTCTTGAAGGCTGGAAGGTAAATTAGTTTAGAAGTAGTTTTGTTACCCTGACACTAAGTAAATCACTTTTCTGTGGATATAAAGTACACTTGAAGAAATGTCAAGTTACAGTGGTTCAAAATCATATTGTCCTTCAATCAAGCCACAGCAACAGGCTGAGTGCACGCTCCTGTAAAGTGAAACACAACCGCTTAAATCTCCCTTTGCTAGTTAACCTACAGATTAAGCTGTTTCATTAAAATGTAAGCCACTACGTGCTACTTTGAAGTCAGACTGACCTAAGACCGTGCCAGTGGTCAGTTGGCACATCTCAGCTGATGAGGATAGTTGGTTAAACCACTCACTATTTCAAAGTGGCTTCACATGCTAAGTGCATTAACCATTTCCATATTTTAACCACTTGAAGGTTGAAAGGCGTTTCAATTTGAAAATTTCTCATAGCTCTAATAAGCTTGATTCTTTTGCAGTCTGCCTAAAAGCAGTGGAATTCACCTTTTGGAACAGATGCACAAATGGATGTGTCTTTGATGTGTTTAGAGCTACAAAAGTTTGATGTTTTCAATTAAAACAAGTGCTATTTACTTCTATACTTACAGGTAATAGAGCACTTTTGACTTTTACAAAGTGCGTGTTATTAAAGCACTTTGCTAATGTACAAAGGCACTTTGATAAAACAAGGAAGAAAAGAAGCAGTCCTCTTTCAAACTGTCTCTGGAAAATGAGATGAAAGTAGAAAAAAAACTTGAGAGAAAAGAGTTCTTTAACAATAAGAGAGCTGTCTTCAACTGTTCCCATGTATGATTTCAGTCATCATCTTTATGCCTAGAAGCACTTTTATAAACATTTGTAACAATTTAAACATATTCTATCACTGAAAACTTTTCACACAAGGGCTCTTCACCCTAACCTTTTTGATGAGGCCAGAAAACACTTCTCTTGTGGTTTCCAAGGTATTCCTAAAATAGTACAATGGAAAAATAATACGGTATTGTTAGTGTTCTGGAGTAACTATTACTGATTTATTACTTAATATCATTATTGAAACTGTATGTGGACCTCTTACTTCTACGTATCTCAGTTTATTTATTTTCAGCAAATATTTCCTGCATTATGCTCTGGAATTGCAGTTTTCAGGAATTTAGTTCCTGATTCAGCCAGGCACAGGATGAGTATAAGTCTTTTCTGAAGCCATTTTTCTCTTCTACACTTCTTCTTGTCCTCTCTTGAATTTAGCACTGACAATGACAGCGTTCCATCGCTCAGAAATTTGCACAGTCAGATCTACAGCTCATAACTATCTGGTATGATATGCCTAAAACCGTACCTATTATATTAGCTTTGTGGTGGCCAAGTTGAAGGAAAGACTGGTGTGTTTTTCTCCAAACCTTTTCCTGTTAGGCCAAGAAAGGCTTTTGTATTTCTTCTATTCCAAGTAAAGCTGAAAGGCTGTTTTATAGAGGGGAAAAAAGATGATTTCCAACAAAATACCTTTCAAATTGTGAGTGTCTCTAAAATGGCAGAGGAAAAAAAGTATTATTCTTCAGGTCATATAGCAATGTTTCCAGTAATGTGGCGTTTCTAATGGAGAAATCATCAGCAGAGATGTTGTTATTTTTCTGCAAAGACCTTTGTGCAAGATGCTTAAAACCTCTTCCATTTCAGTTTCAGAATAAGGCAAGAGGATGGGCACCTTACCCACTATCTCTTAAATATATGTATTGCTTCTCATCTCTAAGAAAGGAGTTGTAACCTGGGAATGATGATTACACTGCATTATTTTGCTTCTGCAGTGGTACCTTCAAAAACAAAAATGCCCCATCTTAGTTTTCTATTAAAATACAGCTTCTGATGGCTTCTTCTTCACACCTTGTGCCATCAATCTTCCTGTCTCTCAATGATTTCTAGCTTTTCAGTCTGTTGTGTTTTATTGTTTCATAACAATAGATT
Source organism: Cariama cristata (assembly GCF_000690535.1). Taxonomy (NCBI): domain Eukaryota; kingdom Metazoa; phylum Chordata; class Aves; order Cariamiformes; family Cariamidae; genus Cariama; species Cariama cristata. Next base: position 13,563 of record NW_009615891.1, read on the forward strand.
TTTCATCTCTTCTCATTGGCGTAAGTAGTCAAATAAATAGAACAAATGGCTAGAACAGATGTTTAGTACAGAGCATGCCGAGAAGCAGATACAAAGGTGTTTGTCTTGCAGGAAAATCCAAAAGCGACGCATAGCTTTTGGTAGCTGGACTTCTGAGGCCAGAGTCAACAAACACCTTTGGGGAAAGGATTCAATTTTATGCTTCTATGTGTGTAAGCATTTATTTATTTATTTATTGTAGAGTAAAATGTCATCTCATGAAAGCCTCAGCTGCAACCAGAGATGCTATTACAGGTTTTGTATTATTAGCATCCAAGAGTGCTGGGGGTGAGGAAAGGTGCGGGAGCAGCAGGGGACTGTTGCCATAACCAGGATTTCACAGAGTCATGGGTCTTTCAGAGACATCTCCAGCTTACATTACTTCTAAAGTTAGCATTATTTCTCCGTTCCAAATAATCAGAAATAAAACATCAGACAGTAAACACTCCCCCAGTGACTAACTGTGTTGTTTGGGTCTTTTCTTCCCCGCACTCCCCCCCCCCCCCCCACTACTTTGCAGAAAGAAAAGACACTAAAAGTTCCTTCTGTGAGTTGCCAAGGTGCTCCCAGCCCATTGTGCAGAATCATTGTCAGGTTAAATTAGGGAGTACAGACTCCATGAGTGTAAAAAAATCAATACTTGATGGAAGATTGCTCCCCGGAAAATCTGTTTTGATTCCAGGATTAATTCGCGACCAAAGGCTTCTGCAAAATGACATGCCATTAGTCAGAAAATGAACACATTCTACCCTTGAAATTGGATGGAAATATGTCAGGTGATTGACCTATTCATTCTCTTCGCTCTCTGGGCAGAGAGAGTAGGTGTGGTAGCTGTGAATTAGGCCCGCGAACCAGGTCCATTTTCCAAGCAGTAAAAAAAAAAAAAAGGAAAAAAAAAGTCCAATGTGAATTGCAAGTATTCTCTAGGCCATTGTTGTAAAGCTATTGCAAATGCATTCCGTCAAGGTAAATGCATTTGTCTGGAAGGCCTGACTCTCTTGTGTTTTCTAAATCTCAGAATAAACCATACTAAAAATCTTAAAATAAAGCAGGGATTTTTTTTCTTCTGCAAAAAAGGCTTGCAATATTAATGACAATGTAATTTGTTTGCCATATATAAAGTAACATTTCATCCCCCTCTCTTTGCTCACCAGTTTCTTCCACAAAAACTTTCACGAGACAAACGCAGCGCTTGAGCTGCGCTGGCTGGTCCGTGTTTAGGCCTCTTTGAGAAGTCCCTGTGGCAATCGCAGCGGCCAGCCGTGAGCTGTGCAAGTGGCCTCTGGGCTGGCTTCCGAGCGCTGTGCGGCCAGTGTGCTTCCCTGCCTTGCAAGGTGCCAAATTCTAGGACAAAAGGGCATTTTAATCTTTGCGTTTATATATTCTGAGCCTGAACTATGTCTGCTTATACTGTTGAAACATGCTGAATATGTGGAACAGAAAGGTCGTGACATGAGATATTTGTATTTATTTATCTGGTGTGGAATTGCCAAGGTGAATCTAACCTCTTGGTAGATAGACTTTCCCAGTAGAGAGAGAAGTTATGGGCGGCAGCGTTAGACCTTGTGTCTGGCGAGTGGGGAGGCTCTGTGTCACTCACAGTGACCTGACTGTAGTGCACTGAGATGGGAAGAGATTGCTCCCAAATACGTTAATGAATGCAAAATTGCTGTGTAGGCTTAGCTCTTTCAGAAAGAAGTCACCACCAGAGTTTTCTTTTTGTACCCTCTCTGGCGAACATTGCCTACATCACACTAGGATTCAAGCGATCTGGAGCTTTGCTTAAAAAACTCCTGGAAAACAGTTTAGCAAGAGAAAAATGCATGCACAGGTAGAATGGAAGCAACGAACAAGAGCATCACAAGGTATGTTGGCACTGTCTGAATACTCAATAGCAGCCTAATCCATCAAACTACTAAGCACTGACGTATCAAGGGACTCATTCTTTAAAAACTGGACCCTCCTCTGGCTGTAATCCCCCTCCAAGAATGGCTCTAAAGTAATTTTGGAGAATTTTAAGCTTGAAATTCTGCAGTTACTATCTTCCATTTTAATTGTGATACAGCATCTGTTGGCCTTCTCATAAAGATCCCACAATAAAGGCCGAACTTACGACAAGCTGTAATTTTTATGTCCAGTTCTGGTGAATCTTTCATTCAAATTTTGAAAATAACATATTGTGTAAAGAGTAAGTCATTGAAGGTGATGATTCATGTGTGATTACCCAGGTTGAAGTGTTAGTGTATTGGTGGATGAGTTCTTCTACGTGAGGTCAAGCTAAGCTTTTCAACATGGCCATCAATACGGGGGAAAAATCTGTTTCCGAGCAGTACCACGGGAGTGGCTTGTGGTGGTGATGCTGGAATGCCCAACTAATCTTTGCTTCTCTAATGGTTACATCGACTAAGCATCTTCCAAGAAAACCATTTAGAATTACAACAGCTTAAAATCAGCAGGAGACATTTCTCTCCCCAGATTACAGTGATCCTCACTGACAACCCACTGCAGCATTTCTATTATAAACGTGCACCAAACTAATATTGTAACCTCTGGTCAAGCATAGAGGATCCTGTCAGGCATGTTACACAAAATTAATAGTTATTTCTACTTGGTGGGAACCCTGGAGATGTAAAACCATCAAAACAGCAAAAGAAAGTAATGTCCTATGTTAATATTACAGAGTAGGACCAGTTGTTCCCCTCCGAGTCCATATCCCAACCACATTAGCAGAGTCTTATCTTTAATCCAAAAGTCAGTGCAGTCACCGCTTCATTTGAAGAAATCATTACTTTGAACAGAATTTGTCTCTTCTGCCCTTTTCTCATCTAAAAGCAGGATGTCAACTTTCCTTCTCTTGGAGAGAGAGTAACCTCACAGAGAGGGAGTCATCCCACGCTAGGACAGGAAGGCTGAACTGTCCTCCGAAGTTCCCTTCCTCTTCCTTTTAACTTCAAGAGGGATCTTATAAGATTAACTTAGAGTGGATGCCAAAGTGCTAATATTAGATAAAATTAATCCCATTCTTCATGCCCATACCCACACACCTGCAGAAGAAATATAAAAATGACCATCTCTCAGAGGCACCGAGAGGGTTGCCTAATAAAAGCCAGTGCACTGTTCTAAGTGGCAAAACTCTCACCAATTTCAGTGGAAACAGGAGCAATCCATGAACGTTTCGAGGCCAGTGGATGCTAAATTTGATGCAGGTTAAAAATGCCTTGGAGGCAATTTGGTCACAGGCTTAACCTGCAGCAAAACAGGTTAGATTAGATGTTAAGGGAAACAACTTTCTTAGGGCAAGGCAGGTGGACAGCTACGCTTAACAGCCTACCTAAGCAATCAGGAATTATTTAAATGCATATGATTCTGTTTCCAAACAACAACTTTATTTTCATAATTCTGTAGCAGTTTTGATGCTCTCTCTGCTTAATTTTTGCAGGGTTCATCTAGAAATTTATCATTGCAGAAGCTGTGCAGGCACAGAAGGTGTGCGAGAGGTTTCCAAGTTTCAGTAGCACAAGCTGTGAGATGTTATGAAAGTGTCATAACTTTTGGGCTGCAACTACATTACGGGTGCACATTTCCAGACATCTGCTTATCACTGACTTTATACTCCAGGCTCTTAATTACCCTGCTTTTCTTTTCTCTAAATCCATTTCTTCTTTCTCACTCATTTCCATCTCTCAGTTCTCTCATCTATATTGCCTGTGTTTCTCTCCCATTTTGTATTTTGGACCATTTGGGCATCTAGCCTCAACTCTAAGGACCACTGCTCTAGGCTGATAACCAACTAGTCTTCATGAGCTACTATGTGAATAAAAGGTTTCAGGAATGAGGGGCTTTGCCTAAACATTTTCAAGTTCTGTTGAAATATTTCTCAGTGGAAAAACCCTAATTTGAGACTAATGAACTAAGGTATTTTTTTTTTTCTTATGAGAGGGCCACTGTGACTAGGTTGTATATGAAAAAAAAAAAGGAAAAAAAAGACTGGCACATGCAGTTCTGTGTGTACTTGTGTGCATCTCCTGTGGTAATGTGTCAATAGAGCAGCTCCTCCTACTTTCAGTAGTTGTTAGGCAAGCTTCACTCTTAATGGATCTAGAGATTGAAATAAGTTGGCAAATTATTCTAAGAATGTTGGTGGAACTTGTCCTTCAAAGAAAAGAAAAATTGCTCCTGAGAGCATGGAAAAATGTGTTCAAATGATGAGTCTAAAATGGCCTTGATTGATTATTTAATTAATACAGCAAATTCTGTAAATAAAGCCCTTCACCATGGAGGTCTCCTAGATTTACACCACTGAAGTACGTACTCTAAAGAACTCTGCAGTACCTCATTTTCTTGTACACCCTAAATATTAGTAATGGTTTCTGGCCCATCTTTCGATAATTCCTATACATGGCCACAGCTATATACTCATAAGTGTGGTCATCAACCCAAATTTTGTGATGTACAAATTCAAAGAAACACTCCAGTGCTTCCACTGTGAACACCTTTTCTTCCTGTTCTCATCTGGATCTCTCATCTCTTCTAGAACACAGAAGTAACCTTTCCCTAGGACAATTCCCAGGGAAATATCAGAGATATGGTAACCACCCACATTCAGTCCGAAATCCCAACTCATCTCCACCAGGCACTATGAGCAGCCCTTCCCTCTTCCTCCACCCATAATCGCAGGCTATGTGTCTGCCTCATGCCTGATCGCAAACTCTTGAGCTCACCGGACATCTACATTTTAATATGTGACACAATGATCTGCTGGACACTTGAAATTTAGGGAAAAAAATAAATTAAACTTTCCTGATGAATATGCCTAAAAAAATGAGGTAAAGTTGGAGTGAACCTGAAGTCTAGGTATCATTTCATTAAAATGCTATTAAAGATGCAGACATTTCTTTCAAAAGACTGAAAATAGACTTTGAAGCCAATGATTAGCAGAAGAGCAAAAAATTCTGTAAAGCCAGAAAATTGACCGTACAGTACAATCAAGTTTCTTTGTGAAGTTCTAAATGCTTTCTTAGAAAAAGCCCTATAAATTAGTGACTCTACAAGAAAATCTAAAGGAGGGTGAACTCTTGGCATAGCTTCCAATCACAGTTTGCACATATAGTTCATAACAGTTAATGACATTTTTCTTCTCTTCAATTTCACATAAAAAGATAAAAAGGAAAACTGCAAGAATTTGTCTATAGCATGATGACTGTGGTCAATATCTTGCTATTTGTTCTGTCAATGCCATCAAAATATTGTTTAATAATTTAGAAGCAACCATGTAATTTTCTTCCCCAGTAGTAGCAAATTAGGCACTTACTAAATAATTGACAAAAATACTTAATTCTAGGGATGCCTTGAGGAACATACTATTAGCTGACAGTTTTTAAAACTTTTCCTTGCATTAGTGATTATATTTTTAAATTATTTTCACGCCAATTCTTACCAGCATAGGAAACTGCACAGCTTCATACTTCAACCTTCTCATTTTCAATAACCACCTTCTCTCACAAAAACAGAAAGGGCATCACGCAGAGGATTCATGAAAAAGTAGATATATGGGGGGAAGAATTCACATAGGCCGGGGTATACACTTTCAGGCTCCATATCATAAAGTATTAAGTTTATGTGCCTATTTCTATGAAGATACTGCAAAAATTAGAATTTCAAGGAGAAATATCAAGAATTTAAAGCAACTACGAATACAGTTTTACAAGCAGCTTGAAAAAGACAGTTTTAAACAATGCAACAAACTATACCCTTAAAAATCTTTATAAGAAAAGCATGCCCATAATTTCACGCAGTTGCCTTCTTCAGACAAAGAAGCTGAAATACTGATATCAAAATGCATTAAAAACAGCTGTAACCCAGAAATGCAAGTTCCACATTTTCACAAAATCAAAGAAGGAATTCCATTGTGAAGGGATGTCCGATGATGAAGTGATAGTTGTACATGTGGGATTCTTCTTTCAGGAAGGAAAAATACAGCATTTAGCTGAATTCAGCTGTGTCCCACCCATGATACTGAGGGATAACCACCTCCTTTGTTTGAGGATTATTTTGGGTGACTCTGCATTCTGAGCAAACAGAGCCAGGGGACTTGTACGCCATTGTCTGCACCAAAGGTGTTTCTAGGCATTTTGGTGAAAATACTTGTGTAGATTAGTTGCTCAGCAGTAGAAGGCTCAGCAGTTATGTTGGAAGAATGTTTGCTATTTTTCCCTCACTTATTTTTGCAAAAACCTCTAAGAATAGAACTGGAGTAGATCCTATGAGCACTTTAACCAAGATCTCTATAATGGATGATTTCCAGTAAGTCTACATTTTTTTCACCAGGGAAACAGATGTTCCTGAAGTATTATTGTATGGCCTCCAAGAACTGCTGAGGCGAGAAGCGCCGGTGCCAGCACAATGCGCAGCGCCCTAGCACGGTGCATGGAGGGGTTCCCAAACTGGGGGAACATCAGAGGAGCCAAGAGACCTGCCAGGAACCTGTAGCTCATGCTACCAGAGGCCAACGGGACCTGGCCATGAGCAATGGTGGCCAAGCCCCTCACCCAAGTATAAAACAAGCCTTTAGGGAGTGCCAGTGACTAGGGTGTGGTGAGGCAGTTTGGGTGGAAGGGCATGCAGGAACCGTACTGAAGCTCTGCCAGCTTGACCAGGGAGCATAGGTATCCACCTACCGAAAGCCATGGCCTCTGTGAGCTCTGCATCCACCACGAGTGACGCAGCTGCCCAGACAGAGCTCCAGTGGGAACACAGTGCCAGCCCAGTGCCAGGCTTCCAGCGCTTCCCTGCGCTTACACCCATACAGACAGCAGCAGTGAGCACAGCGGTGGGAGGTGCGCTCAGGGAGAGGGACTCCTCTGCTCCGTGACAGAGCTCCAGGAGGAGGGGAGTAGGTTGAGGAGTATGAGGGAGCACGAGAGAGAGAGAGAGAGAGATGACTGGAATGGGCCCCTGCCTTCCCTGTGGCAGGCCCAACAGACAGTCATGACCCATGATATGGAGGATTCCCTATCCTTGCTCCACCTGGCTGAACACGGTGACTTAAGGGATAGCAGGCGACAAGTTCCTGCCCAGCGCAGCAGGTGCGTCTCCTCCATGACTTCCCCACCTTCCCAGGTGCCCTTGTGTAATGGGTATGCTATATGGATGGCTGTAAACTCTTCAGAAGGGATAGGCAAGGAAGGAGAGGCAGTGGGGTAGCCCTCTATGTTAGGGAGTGCTTTGAGTCTCTAGAGCTTAATGATGGTGACAGTAGGGTTGAGTGTTTATGGGTAAGGATCAGGGGGAAGGCTAACAAGGCAGACATCATGGTGGGAGT
>NW_009615892.1:0-2139 GCF_000690535.1 Cariama cristata
GTCAAAACACAGGATTACACACCCCGGAGCCGCGGGACAGGAGCGCACCGGCACCCCCGAGGCACCCAGTGCCCACCACCTCGGGCAAGGCGGGCTGGGTGGCCTGCAAAGCAAGTCTGGGGGTGCCCTCTCCTTGCACCCAGTGTCTCTGAAGGCACCAAAAACCCCACGGGGAAAACAGCCCGAGAGGCACCTCCCACACCCCAGGCCTGCTCCGGTCCTGGCTGAGACGGTCCCCACTGCCAGCATCTGGGACGGCGGTGCCGGCCGTCCCCATCCCTGCCCAGCTCCGCAGCTCCCTGCAGCCAGGGTCCATCTGTCCCCCGGGGTGGGGGGCCCTGGGATGCTGCCCCGCTCAGATCTCCTGCAGGAAGTCCACGGGGAAGAGCCCCACTTTGCGGCCAGTGTAGACTTTCACGTAACCATTCACCTCCTCTCCCTTCTGCACGACGATCTGGGGGCAAGAGGGGTGCAGGTGAGGCTCCCAGGGCCCCACAGAGCAGAGGGAAGGTGGCAGCCCCCAGGCAGGGGTAGGGCTGGGCAGAGCGGGCCTCATCCAGGCGTGCAGCACAGCACCAGGGCAGCCGTGACGGGTAGGGACCTGGAGGGAGGCTGGGGCAGAGATGCGGGTCGGGGCTGGAAGGCGCCTGACCGCATGGTCCCGTCTCACCTGATCCTTCTTGAGCGTGATCTGCCCGATCTCCCGGTTGCCCACAAAGGAGCGCGTCACCTTGTGCACCCGTTCGCCTGCCCGCACCCGGATGATGAAATTTGGAGGGAAGTAGCCAATTTTTTCACCAATCTTCCCCTGAAAGAAGTCAGTGGATGGGTGCAAGGTGGGTGTTGGAGCCAGTCTGTACGACCCCTGGATTCCCCCATGACTAACAGCCTGCAGGTTGTGGGTTGGCAGGAGGACACAGCAGATTTAGGGGGCTGTGTCCCCCTTAGAGTGCAATTGGCACTCCCAGCTGACCTCTCCCGTTCCCCTCTGTGCTTGTAGGACACCAGCCTTACCCTCCACCACTCCTCATTGGAGTCGTCGACCACCGTGATCTTCTCCCCTGGCCTGCGAAGGGAAGGAAGGGCTCAGTGTGAGGGGGGCCAGGGACGCCCCCACCATGGGAGACCCTGAGGTTGGCAAGGAAGATTGCTCTTTCCACAGCACCAGCTCCTACAGCCCTGTGTCGGGGAGGTCAAGGAATGCACACAGCCTGTGGCCTCAGGGACAGACAGGTCCTGTACGTGAGCAGCTCAGCCTCAAGCCTAGGGTGCCAGAAACCAGTGGAACCACTTGAAGGCAAACACCGGCAGCCCTGGAAATGAGGCTTGGGCCTGAAACCTGGGAGCCGAGAGAACTGGCTCAGCGAAGGCGAGCGCCCAAGTGTAGCCCATTGGGGCAGGCAGAAAAGCCTCAAACCCCAAACTCCAGCCAGCATAGCTCTAATTTCTGCCCTCATTCATTCACAGACCCCTGCTGGCTGTGAAAGCCTCATTGTTGAGGGGAAGACTTCTCCCCTTCCCCGCTGGACACCCCACGTCCTTCCCCGCACCACCCCTGGGCCCACTACGTGGCTGGGAACTTACGGGAAATCCAGGTCATCTTTCTCCAGGGCTTTGAAGCGATAAAGTGCCACAAAATAGTGAGACTGCAGATAGCCACCGCGAATCCCTGGCTGTGGCTTCTTGTTCTGGGGGAGGGAGAAAGAGGGGTTCAGGGCCCCAGAGAGCCTGAGGACAGCCCCAGGGAGCACAGCAGGGAGGCAGATCCCTGCAGCCTTTGCCCACGCTGCTCCAAGGCCAGGGGCCTTTGGGTTGTAGGGTGAAGAGGACAGCGACCTTGTCATCTGTTGGGCTCTTCTCAGTCTTCTTGTCCCCTTCAGAGGTGCCTGGAAATGGGAGGAGGGGGGGTTACATTTCTCCTGGTGCTGCCTCCCTGCCCTGGGACCAGCCTCCTCCCAAGGATCTCCTGTGCCCAGGCCAACAAGGGGAAGCAGGGTGGATATCTGAACTGAAGACCCCCCCTTCTGCAGGGCAAAGCCCACCCCGGTGGGCCCCCCACGTACAGTCTCCCCATCAGGCTTCCTCCCTGCCCTGTGCTTGTGGCTGGGGAGTGAGCCGCCCCCCCGACCCCCCGCTCCC
>NW_009615892.1:2233-3361 GCF_000690535.1 Cariama cristata
TAATGCAGAGAGCTCTCAGTGTGTGCAGAGCAGGCAGGGAGGTGGGGGTGGCAATGGGGTGCAGGCTGTGGTGCCAGGACTCTCGGGCACTCACGTTTTTCTTGTCATCCTGCCCTTTCTTGCGCTCCTTGTTGGCCATAATGACGCCTGTCCGCAGGGTCTCGAACACGGGGTCGCTCCTGTTGGCTGCCGCTGGGGCACAGGCATGGTGAGAGGGGTTCAGCTCCAGGACACGAGGAGATGGGGCACCCCAGCGTGGGGTCAGTACTTACAGAGCAGCTCCTTGACGCAGGCGTACTGCTGGTCGCTGTAGAGGGGCGAGCTGTATGCCCGGCGAAACCCCGGGGGCTGGAAGGAAAGAGGAGGTCAGAGCATCAACCACCACCCAGAACTGTGGGCCCTCCTGTGAGAGCTGAGGGGGGAGTGGGTGGATGCTGGGCACCCAGAGGGTGCAGGGGGGTGATGCCTGGGTTCCCCCCTCAGAGACAGGAGGAGAGGTGGGTCATGGCATCTGGGTCATGCCCACGGGGACCGAGCCAGATGCTCCCTGCCGTGGGGCCTTGGTCTTCCCTGCAAGGAGGTGCCCAAGGCCGGTGGGAACACTCACGATTTTGCCGAAGCAGCGCTGCATCTCCACGTAGGACTGGCAGTGGTGGTGGATGTTGGTTTTGCAGTTCTTGCACCTCAGGCCAAATTTGTTGTTGACTGGAGGTGGGAGGGGTGGAAAGGAAAGGCAATGTGACACTGCATCCATGGGGACAGCTGGGCTGAGCCCTCGCCAGCCTTGGTCCCCAGCCCTCGCCCAGACCGTGGCCCCCAGCCCCAGCACCCTCAGGACTCACGGACAATCATGCGGGCACAAACATCACAGAACTTGGGCTTTTTGAAGTAATGATCTTTGAACTTGTGGGGTTTGTCATTGACAAGTTTCTGGGGCTCAGGAGGGGGCTCAGGCTCCTCCTCCTCTTCCTCCTCTTCCTCCTCCTCATAGATGTAGTAGATGGGTCCCCCTGAGGGGCTGACCAGCTCCCCATTGGGCTGTGGCTCTGGCGCCGTCTCCTCCTTGGGCTTTCGCTGGAAAAGTTGCTTCAGCTTCTGTAGCTGCTGGGGCAGGAGAGGACACATCGC
>NW_009615892.1:3461-9246 GCF_000690535.1 Cariama cristata
GGCACCCCGGGGCAGAAATGCTGTGAGGACGGGGACTCTTCTCCTGGCCCCCCACAACAGAAGAAACTGTGACTCCCGAGCACCATGTGGACAAGGGCACCCTGGGGAAGAGCCAAGCCAGGGAATGGGCACCCAGTGCCCTGCTGGATCAGGATCTTACCGGGCATCCCTGGCCCCACAAAGACTCCGGGAGCTGAGGCAGAGACGATGCGAGAAAGGCGGCTTCCCCCACCCACCCGAGCTGCCCTGTGGGCACCCACTTACCCGGTTCTTGGGTTTTCCACCTGAAGCAGGTGAAGCTGGTGGCTCTGGCACTTCCTTCTCTGTCATGCTATGCGGGGAAAAGACAGGCATTAATTCGGCTGGGGCTGTTCCCACTGCAGGTGCCCAGTGTGGGCAGGGATGGCCCGACCTTGCTGGATGGGAAGCATCTCCCAAGCCAGTGCCTCCCTCTGCCCCAGCAGCACCACCTCCTGCTGCCCTGCCTGCAGCTCCTGCCCCAGCAAGGGCCGGTTCTGCTGCGGGCGAGTCCCAGAGCCCTGGGGTACCCGCTGGGCCCCGCTGCGCAGGCTAGAGAACAGCAGGCTCCCAGCCCAGCGTACACAGCACTGCTGCTTGCTCGGTGGACGCAGTGCCAACTGCTGTGAGCCAGACCCTGGGCTACCTGCACGTGTCCATCTGTGCCTAGACATCTCCATCTCACGATTGAGATGGCGCAAATGGTGCCGCTCTTGGCCCCCTAGGACAAGCATGCCCATGAATGATGCTGTCTGGCATCACCGCACAGCCCCGCTTTCTTCTCCGCAGAAGCCCCATGCTACCACGGAGGCAGGATCTGCTCCTGTATCCCCCAAAACACGCCTGATCCCACATTTGACTGTCAGCCATCCCCACAGCCCACCTACCCAGACATTGCTATTTTTGGTGATAACCAACACAAGGCCCCCACCACTCACCTGTGGAAACCAACCAGGATGACCGTCAGGGAAACAGTGATGGGGGCTGGGGAGTCCTGGGGCAAGGGGTGCTGCAGAAGCCAAGAGCCCTAGGGTCTTGCAGCAATGTGGGTGGAGCAGGGCCCCACGGGGGTCAGTGGCCATGATGAGGGAGAGCCGCGCACGGAAACACACTTACACTGTGTTTGGAGCTCTCGTCCTGCGATGAAAAACCCCACAAAGGGCGGCCGCTGCTGGGGCCCTGTTGGCTGCGGAGCCCCCAGCCCTCCGTGCTGGGCGCGCAGGGAGGGGGGCAGCTGCCCCAGTCCCGTGTAGAGCAGGAGTGACAGGCCAGAGGGGAACCGACAGCTGAGCACCGGTGGAGGCTGACGCTGAGAAATTGGAGCCTATGCATGAGCCAGGAGAGGAGCCACTGGCTATTTGCGTTAGTGGGTTGCTGGGCGTGCCAAAGGGCCACCCACCCCCTGGCATGGGGCAGCAGCAGAGCAAGGGGCACACTAAGCGCTCCAGCCTTTCGCGCTCGCATTTGGGGCTCCTGCAGCTGGGAGGGGAAAAGGAAAGAGCGGGAGCAGTGGGGTCTCTCATGGGGCAGCTCTCACGGCTGGCCCATAACCTCTGGCAGCAAAATCCTGCTGGTCTGCTCTCCGCTGAGACAGAGAGCTGCCACAGAAGAGAGAGCTGGGTACCCCACTGCTATCATGCTGCCCTGCAGTATCTCCCAGGTCCCTGGAGCTGGAGAGGCACCCCAGTGCCCGAGTCCCTGGACCTATGTCCCTGCCAGGCTGTGGGTGGCAGTGGGGCAGGAGTTTGCACCAAGCCCGGGGTTGGAGCCCACCCCTTCCAGGCAGCTCTTACCTCTCCACTTGCACCTGCTCTTCCAGGTAGCATCCAGATGCCACAAGCGGCTCCAGCTGCCGTGTGCAATGCCATGGTGAGGGTGGTCCCAGCCCAACTCCTGTACCCAGGACACAGTGATACTTGCACCTATCAGCCCAAGGGCTGCTCCCCTCTCATCAGGAGGAGTATGTTGCGTCCTGCCAGGGGATACAGCTGGGGACACCCTGCGCCCCCATTCTCGCCATTGCACAGCTGCATGGGAAAAGAGACTATGAATATCTGACGGGGGGACCAGCCCCAGGTCAAGGTGCTCAGTGCTCCTCTCCCAGTCTCAGCTCCCAGCCTTGGCAAGCCATCAGCTTGCAGCCCTTGTACATGCCAAGCACAGGGGCAGGACCTGGGCAGGAACACATCCTCCTGTGAGTGCCCCTTCTGCTCCCTGGCTGTCATCTCATCCCGAAGAGGCAGCACAGACAGCCCCTAGCACTGGTACCGGCAGAGATTGGGAAAGCAGTGTTAAAGTGATGGACAAGTTTTCTTTTTATATTTAAAAACAACCCCCCAAATAAAATAAAACCAAAAATACCCCCCAAATAATAATCAGATTAAATAAAATGTGCAGTGAACATACCAATCAACACCTCTATGTGCGGTTCAACACAGTGCTTAACAAAACAATATACACAGGGTAAGGTGGGTGGGCACGGGCATCACTCCAAAAAAAAAAAAAAATAATAATAAAAAAAAATCAATTTCTTGTCTCTTAATTATGTCCATATAAATATATCCAGGAAGGAGGGCAAGAGGAAGGGAGGGCAGAAAGGAAAAGAGAAGGCAGAGGGAAGTGCCCGCAGTCCAGTGTGCTCTGGGCCCATGCGTGAGCCCTACTGTGAGCTGGCACGCTCCAGCACCCGCAAGTCGTAGTTCTTTTTGGCCACACGCAGCTTGAAGCGGCTGAGGGAGTTGTTGAGGCGGAGGGAGGCATTCTGGGCAGCCAGTGGGCTGGGGAACACGGCCACGATGGTGTATAAGGCAGCGAGGTCACTGTGCCTGCCGTTCTCTGGAGTCCCGTTGTTGTCCCCGCCACCTCCATCTCCACGGCGCCCCTGAGTCTCTTTGAGCCACTGGATTTTGGCACCAGCCATGGCGAGTTGGGTGAAGAGCTTGTCAGCCTCTGTCCGCGTGATGCCCTCGGGCAGGTCTGTCACCTCCAGCACTCGGCCCAGCACTGCAGTGGAAAGACAGCATGTGATAGCAGCAGCAGATTCTTGGGTGGCAACACCACAGAGAGAGCTGATGCACGGCCTCCTCACCAGCTTTGGGGCTGGAGCAGTTACCTCTACCTTGCCTATGAAAGCAGCGCTTTGCTAAGCTGCCCCCATACTAGGAATGCATTTTTTTTAAGCCAGTCACTTCTTCCCTCCTCAAACTGCCCCTACCATTCTGCTCCCTACAGTGCCCCATCCTGATCCTTTCTGATGCCCACATGGCCTCCTTCAAGAGGAGACTGGTATTTCCCATTTGCCCAGGGCTCCAGCAACACCAAGTCCTCCTTGCTTCCTTTGGCTGGGCCGGGCTTTTCAGTTAGGGCTTTCCCAAGCGCTCTGCCCCGTCTTCCTACTCTGATCCTTGGGTACCAGGATTCAGAGCTAACCCAGCTCTCCTGCCCTCTGTCCCTGGAGGATGTTGACATGTGCGGATCCTGAATATGACAGTGTCCTGTGTGCTTCACCCACGAGGAGGATCCCCCTGTGTGCCCCAGCCAGTGTCATGCCAACCTCTGCCTCTGCTCTGTGGTACCCAAACGCTTCTGCTGCCTCATGGCTCCAGCCTTGGCTTTTGGGCTTAGTGGAGGTCTGGCTGAATGCATTCTTTGCTAATATTAACACAGCATGTAATGAACATGCCAGCCGCAGGGAGGGGGGCAGCTCTCCGGCAAGCAGCTCTTAAAGGGCCCCCTGCAACCAGCTGCTGTTGGTGGTGACACGGAGGACAAGTCTGAAGCCTCCATAGAGCCAGTGAAGACTGCCTCCCTTCCAGGCTGTCTGGCTCATGCCCAACTAGCAAGTCTTGCATTGCTGCGGGGAGAAGCCAGACACGTGCCTCTCCTTCCCTCGCTGATGACCAAGTGGAGACCCTCCAGGGCAAGGAACAGGGAGCACCTTCCCCTTTGTTGAGAAATGATCCACTGGGGATTTCAGCCCTCGCAGTCACCCCTGGAAGATACCAAAGCCCTTTACAAGATGACGGCTCTGCAGCTTCTGGCCCCACTGGGAAATGGAAGCATCAGAGGGAAGAGTCACTTGGGAAGGCAATGGTGGGAACAAGATCTCAGGGGTCCGGACACTCACTTTCTGCTGACAAAGAGGAATAAAATCCCAGGAGTTCTGCCAGCTCCACCTGCTCCATCATTTCAACCCTCAGAGGCAGGTGTCCTGGAGCTTATCACTGACTCTCCAACAATTTCCCTCCACTCTTCCTCAAAAGCTTTACTCAGTGCAGTCAGTGTTTACTGGGTTCCTGAGCCACCCCCGTCCTCCCACCTCCTGATGGGCACAGCTGACTAGGACTGGCTCTGCTGCCCACCCCCCCAAGCCAGGCCTCACGTGGGCTGTGGCTGGACGTGTGCTTAAAGGCGTGCGGGAGGCAGTGGCAGGCAGGAACTGCTCTCCACAGCCACCCCCAGCAACGGGGTCTATGGGATGCTGGTGTGGGCAGAGACGGCAACTGGAGCCTCTGCCAATGCCAGCTACAACCGATGCAGGGGGGACTAGTCAGAGGGCAAAAGGGGACTGTTTGAGGAGGGTCACTTGCCTACATCACTTGTCCCAAGGTCAGTGGATGCTGACTTGAGGGCCTGTCTCTTGCTCCGGTTTCCATGTTTCATTCCAGTCTGCCCCTTAAAGAACAAAAATGGTAGCACATCACCTGAGGAGGCACTGCGGCCTCACAGTGCCCACAGAGCATCCTGGGAGTCAGGGGGAAGACCAAACTTGACTAGGCCACCGCTGCGAACGGGAATGAAGAGACCTGGATGAACCTTGCTCCCCCTGGCACCTCTGAGGTGAGACCACGCTGGGGTAAGTTAGATGCGATCAAGGCACCGCAATGGTTCCAGGACACTCAAAGGACTTGGGGCTGACGCTGCTTCTGGGCAAAGCTGGGAGCGGGATGAAATTTTAAGCCCAGTACCAGGCTCTAGGGAAATCCATTTACAATGGCAACTCTGCCAGACGGATGGGAAGAGTGTGGGGTAGGCAGCCTGCTACCTAATCAAGGGGTGTCCAAGCACAGGGCAGGGCGTGAGACTCACTTCTTAACTACTCCTGGGCCCTGCCCACAGAGGGGTTGTCCAGGGGTAAAGGAGGGGTTGGTCTTGCTCTGCTCCCAGGACAGTGAAAGGGTGGGAGTTTGGCCCAATTTTACCTGGTGTGCATTGTAGTTGGGCTGGTTGTGGAGCAGCGGTGGGGGACAGATAGACAGATTATACTGCAGTGGCTGGCCCAGCAATGAGTAGCGCCCATCACCTGCAAAAAGGAAGTAAATGTTTGTACGGGTCTGAAGAAATCACAGGAGAGACCCAGCCCTGTGCTGTCCCCACTCCTTCCCCTTACCTTGTGCTGGGCCCATGGGCCGGGGGAACTGTGTGAGGACAGGGAGAGGGCTCAGCCCCGTGCAGACACTGTTGAGGTTGGTGACAGGAGACGGCGTCGGGGATTGGGTGGGGGACGTGATGGGGCTGTTCAGCTGCGTGCTGGCCTGGGGGAAGGAGAGTGTTAGGCAGCCCCGGTGCTTGTGACCAGTCCCACACCTGTCTCACCACCATGGGACGACCCCACCCCCAAGTCCCAGCCCATCCAGACAGCACAGATGCTGGGGTCCTCTCTCTCCCGCCAGGCTGCTCCCAAAAGATGAGCTGCCTTCTTCCCAGTCCTCTCAATACCTGAGCACTGGTGTCTGGGTTGTACAGGTCTCCTGGCTTCTGCCCCCGT
>NW_009615892.1:9447-17137 GCF_000690535.1 Cariama cristata
GGTGCAGCTTCGCCTCCCTCCCTACAACGCCCCCCCCGTACCCTCTCCTCTGCCACTCCTGCCTGCCCAAGCGGGCTGAAAAAAGGCCCCACCAGGACCTGGTTGGGATCCCTCTCTGATATCACAGCTTACATCAGAGTGTGAAGACTTTTAATCCAGGGGAAATGCGAGCAGAGGGGACAAGCTGAAGGCAACTCGGGTGACCTCTCTGAGCAACACAGCAAAACGTCAGGCAAAGGATCTAATCATAGAGCTGGGCACAGAGCTAGAGTATCCTGGTTCCAGCTTTTGCACCGATTCACCAGCCCCCAGTTCACCTCCCTTCAGCTGGGACAGGACGCAGGAATCCCGATGCTCCTCTCGCCCCCAGTGCTCCCTGGTCCCAGGAGCTGCCCTGCTGATGCTGAGCCCCGCTGCCAGCAGAGGGAGGCTGCACCCACAGCAGCTCCCCCCCTCCACCCGCTCCCACCCTGCCTGCCCACCGCCCAAGGAGATGTGAGGCACTGGCCAGAATCAGCCTGGAGCAAAGTCACTGTGCCACGTCCCGGTGGGTCGTCGGACGGGTAAGACTAAGGAAACCCACTGCACAGAAACTGCCAGACTTGGCTCTGAATTGGCAGCTCTGTTCGCTGCAGCCCCTACAAAACCCCATCCACTCTGTGCAGAATCAATGCCCGCCCTGACCGGTGGCCCCTCTTACCTGAATACTGCTGCTGCATCTGTGGTGGGCTGCAGGGTGATGGGGACTGTGGCATCTGATACTGTTCAGAGCCAGGTGGCTGAAGGAACCCCACCGAAGGGCTGTGAAGCAGAGAGTGCTCTGGTGAGGTGCTGGGGATGGGGAGAAACAGCCTGTCCATCTGTGCAGGCAGCCACCAGCTCCCTCAGTACTTGACGTGGCTGGAAACACAGCTGCCTCTGGAGGAGCACAGGAAGCACCACATGCTGCAGGCAGGACAGCTGTGCCCAGGAAGCACTGACTATGGGAGCTAGGACTGGGCAAGCTCAAGAGATGACCACCATCTATGGTGCCCAGCCACCTCCTCTAGCTGCAGAAGTAGGATGCTATGCCCTTTCAGTAGGGCAGCAGGACCCCTTTCTCCCCAAGACAGGACAGAGATACAGCAGCTTTACCTTGTGCCGTTCTGCTGGGCGGTTGGGATGACGCTGTAGTAGATGGGTACCCCTCCAGCCTGAAGCCCCCCCTGAACAGACTGGCTGGCTGGTACAAGCACTGGCTGCTGGAAGGGCTGCTGGACCACGCTCTGGGACTCATTGGCCACAGGAACCTGTGCAGGGAAGAAAGCAGCAGCCCTACCGAGTGACAGGAGTAGGGAGAACTGGCCCCAAAGAGACACCGGCGAGCTCCATACAAGCCAGAAGAGATGGCAGATAGCTGTCTTCTGCAGCCCAGAGCAATCTTGCCCAGGCAAGGGCAGCCCCTCCCAGCTCTTCTGCAAACACACTGGCGAAGTGACCGGCGGCACTCAGTCCTTCTTCTCAAGAGGTCCCATACAGATTCGAATGCGGATGTGCCCTCCCCATGCTGGCAAGCATGCACTACATTCGCAAGCTGAGTAAGCCTCCACCTTTGGCTCCATCACTCGAGGCCTGCACAACCCAGGCCCCCTCCCCAGCAGCCACTCATCAGAGAGCAACTGATGCCTACCTGGTACGAAGGCAGTGGAGTGTACTGGACCATCAGGCCTTGCATCTGGCTCCCCATACTGCTCCTCTGGCTGCTGAGAAGGCCAGGGGGCTGCGCCTGCTGCACTCCCATCATACTCTGCATCTGGCCCCCAATGCCGTTCCTCTGGCTGTTGAGGAGCCCGGGGGGCTGTGCCTGCTGCACTCCCATTACACCTTGGTATGTTTGCTGCTGGTTGGACATCATTGGCTGTAAACCTGTCAGAACAGTGTTTAAATGCAGCAGCTTCCCAGCTGGCCACAGAGAACAGCCTGAGACTTGGCATATGAGGACTCAAATCCTGCTTTGCCCTCATCTCTTGCTGAACACTAGGAAAAAGGCTTCCCTTACAGCAGATGTAAAAACACCTGAAGGAAGCTCCTGGCTTTAAATCCACCGTGCAGCACCTCATTGCACGCTACATGCTGAGAGGGAGGGAAAAGACTAAAACAGCCTTTGCAGCCAGGCCAAGTTTCAACTTTCCTTTGCACAGTCAAGAGGCATTCTATAGTCAGCAAATCCAGCACAGAGTAGGAGACAGGGAAGAGCAGCCTGGTCCCAGACAGTGCCTGGGAGACCTTTAAGAGCCAACAAGAGTGGCAGGAAAGGGAAACATGCCCCCTACCCCCTTCTTTGCCCCCTTACCAGGCTGCTGGGACTGCTGGGGGAGCTGCTGAGTGCGCTGGGAGCTGTAGGCCACTGGGTGACTGAGAGATCGGTATTGCTGGCTGGAGTTCGGGTACTGCCCAGGAGGGTAGTAAGAAACCTGAATCTATCAGAATCAAGAAAACACGGCGATGAGAACACAAGAGGGAGTGGGACCAAGAAAGCTGGTCCCTCAGGACCAGTTTTCTCTCTCACCTGGCCTGGCTTCTGCCGAAGGAAACCAACCAGGGCTTTGGCTCTGGCCAGATGATAGCTCCTCAGGGAACTGCAGCCCCTTCCCGCTCCTCCCAGCCTCCACATCCAAGCCTTTCCCAGCACAGTAGTGCAAGAGCACAGTAGGCACAATTCTCATCACAGCTCAGGGGAACAATCCTAGAGGTCATAATGCCCTGCAGGACCCCAAAGAGAGCTTAGAGGTGTCAGCCCTGAATCTAGTCACTGTCCCTCTCCCAACACTATCGGCCAGGAATGGCCAGAGGGCTCCCCAGACGAGTGCCTTGTGAGCTCAGAGGGACAAGGGAGCAGAGATTATCCTGTGCCTAGCAAGGGCGTGTGCCGACCCGGAGTTTGGACCCCTGTGTATTGATCCATCACAAATGAGCAGCAGAAAAAGAGGGGACCCACTCTCAAGCAACTGTTCTCTGGACTGCTCCCCCGCAGCCCCTCGCCTGACAGCTTTGGGCCGAGCTGCAGCACATCCCCTCCAGGCTTGCGCATGTCCTTACTTGCTGGGGAGGCTGAATGTAGCCCTGGGGCTGCAGCACCTGCTGTGTGGGGGCTGTGTGCCCTGAGGCGGAGTAGTTGGAGGTGGGAATGGGCTGCCCAGGGGTTGCCATGATGAATCCTGTCTGCTGAGGATGCTGGGTGATGAGGGATGACTGGAACATAGCTGAGGAAGGATCCGGTGCTTCTGTAGAGCCCTGTCGGCTGAGGCTGATCTGCCCAAAGGGGTTGCTGAGTTCATCGGCCTGCATTGGGGATAAGTAGGAAGAATGGAGGAGGACAGCATGTAGGAAAACAGCATGTAGGACATAGCTCTGCTGAGTAGATTGCAGACCCCTCCTCCCTACTCTGTGTGGAGGAGCTCACCCAAGAAAGGTCCCCAAAAATGAGCCACAGACCAAGAGCATTCTGCAGGACGAGGTAGGGGCATGCGAGCTGCTGGGGCGGGGGCAAATGCTCAGCAGACACTAGTAATATGTGGGGCCCTACACAGGCAGGGGTGGCCCCAGCCCAGAGGCCATGTCCCATGGGGTGCGCCATTCCCGAAAGACCCAGCGGAGACAACACAGGGGCTGACTGAGACCACCGGGCAGCCATGGCCCCTGGACCCCAGTGCTGGGCACAAGCATTGTTTCCTGGTGGAGCTCTGGGCTTGGCACTTGCTCTTCCCCAGGCTCTTTCCAAGATCAGACACTCCAGCAGTGCCCGGCCCTGGTGGGTCCCACAGCCTCAGGCACCCCACTGCAGCGCAGAGCCTCCATGAATCCCAAACCCACTGGGTGCAGTGTCCATGACATACCTGATTAGCAAAAGCTCATATAACACAAACACAGCACATGAGTACAACAGAGACAGTGCAGAAGAGGAAATGGGGTTTATACCAAGTTGTACTGCTGGGGTGGAGAGACTGGCAAGAGGACTTGGGGGCAGGAGCTTGGAGAATACTGAACAGGCTGCAGCGCTGGGACCGGCTAAGACCAGCAGAGAAGGGAGCGGAGGAGAGAGATTGGGTGGGAAAAGGGTAGGGGTGGGGAAGGAAGGATAGGAGGAAGGAGAGAAAGAAGGAACAACAAGGTTAGTCAACTGAGCCAACTGCAAACACACAGAGGGGGGCATTGCAGAGGGTTGGAAAGCACAGAGACCAGAACGGGGCAGCATTCGTCTCTCTGTAAGGACACACAGCCCAGCCAGTCGCTTTGTGGAAGCCGGGAAGGCTGACCACATCTGCAAAACAGCTCCTGCCTGGCATGAACAGTGACCCAAGTTCACAAAGGCCAGCTACGGCCAACAGCAGGAAGAGAGCCCCTTCTGGCCAGCACAACCTTTCTGTCTCTCCCACGCTACTGCCTACTGGTGTGTGGCACCGACTCCCAGCTCCCTCCGCAGCGCTCCTTGGCCTTCCCTGCAGGTAATGTCTTCTCTTCACTCTTGCCCTCTGTAGGGGCCCCTCTCACTTTGGCACTAGGAGGACCTGCTGATGCCTTTTTATGACAACACCTAACTCAAGCACCACATGCTGTGCTTTGGGCACCAAACCTCTAATGTTCAGCACCGGATTGTTTTTTTGATAATTTGATTTGACCTTGGGTGAAACAGAAGGTGCACACACATGGAGGACAGTGCATTTTCAGATCTTTCACCAACAGTCAAACAATTGAAAAAAGTTTTTCCACAACCTAAACCATTAGAACAGCCAAATAGTAGAAGATACAAAATAAAACCCCAGCAAGACACGGGGATCCTGCACAAGCTCCAGAAGCCTGCTGTGTGTTCAAACCTCCCACCCAGGCCACTATGCTCTGTCCCATGCCGTGCTACAGCTCCAGACAGACGCTCCTGCTAGCCTTAGTGCTAGACCCTGGCTGCCTCAGGGAGACATCTTATCTGTAGAACTGAGATGTTTCCCTTGAGTTTCAGTATCCTCTGCAAACAGATCCACAACCCTGGAGCCAGGCCAGGGTCCAAGAACTACAAGCTCCCCCCATCCTCCTACAGACGGCAACAGATAGCAAGGAGCTGTTCATATATTTGCAGTAAAAGCTGTTCAAGGAGGTTTGTTTCCTCCTCCCATCCCAGCCCACTGAGAACACCTAGAATCACAGAACAGCCCAGGTTGGAAGGGACCTCAGAAGATCATCTGGTCCAACCCTTCATGGGAAAGGGAGCCTAGATAAAATTATCTAGCACCCTCCCTGTGCAGTTGCATCTAGAAAACCTCCAGTGTAACTTGCAGTTCTTTGCCGTAGCAGACATCATACGCATAAGCTGATGCACCAGCAAGGATCCCCACAAAACTCATAGGCAGGCTGTGGTCCAGCACTGACACGCTGCTCTGAATAGGGCAGGGTAGGAAGGTACTGAGGATACTTCCCATGCACACAGCCAAGCTCCGCGCCCACTGAACACGAGGCAGCTTTGCTCTCCAAACGTGCCCACCAGGGCTGGCTCCCACCCCTTCCCCAGTCCTGCAGTGATACAGGGGCAGCTCTTGTGCTATGGTTTTTTACAGCCTCAGGGGCAGAACAAAGTATGCAGAGTGCTTTCCAGAGGGCTCCATCCTCAGAAATAGCCCTGCAGGTTGTGGAACATCACTTGAGTTTAACTCACGGAGGATCTGGAAAATACACCCAGGCACAGTTCCAGGTCGGCCTCTCCCCAGGACATCAGGTGACCAGCCACAGGATTTCAGCACTGGGGAGCTCAGACCCAACTACCGTTTGTCCAGTCCCCTCACCAGGAGGGCAACTGGTTTCAGAACACCTGCCCCTCAGCAAAGGGTTATAGATCTCTTGCCAGGAGGGCTGCTGGCCCAAGCCGATACAGAAGAGGCTGGCATGTTGAGATGTCACACAGCATCATATTCAAGCACAGCAAGGCCTCCAACCCTCTCCTGCTCTCTGCCAATAGCACAGAGGGATTGTCACTCCCTAACAGGCAGCAAGTGTGAGGACACCAAAAATCCAGTGGGCAAGCGTGAGTCCAGAGCACCCCGGGTGTTATGTCAGCTCTGCTTTTACCTCCCACCTGTGTGCCCAAGGAGCTTACCGAGCCCTGGATACTGCGCAACAACTCACCTGGGATATCATGTGGTTACTCATGGCTGGCTGCTGCTGGGCTGCAGGTGGAAGTCCTTGGGGCTGGGGTGGTGGCTGTTGGGGTGGCTGCGGTTGAGGCTGCTGGGCTGTGCAGGGTAGAAGGCCACGGCTGGGCTGTGCAGAAGGGGATTGGCTGCATGCTTCAGGGGCACCTAGTACCAAACCTTGAACAGAGAAAGGCATGGCCGGGTTGGTACCTGGGAGAGAAAAACATTAATTCTTTGATGGGGAGGGCAGGGGGTAGATCCTGTCACTACCTCCTGTACCGCAGCCAGATTGCATTCTCTGCTGTCCACATGGAAGCTTCCACGGGGGACAGGGTGAGCAGGCTGCAAAGTCACTAGTTTGCCTCTGCTTCACAGCAAACCAAGGTGCTGACACCCTCAGGACTCCAGGTGATTGTACCCCTCTCCTCTCCTTGTCTGTGTACACGCACTGACCCTCCACAGCTGGTCACAGAATCTTCTTCTCCCTCTGCCCTGTGCACGCTCTGCCCCACACAGGGAAGACCAGGATGCAATTCTTGTTCCAGGAGTTGTACAGCTGTTATTCCCAAGAGTGTGCTGTCTTCCCTGATCCCAGCCTAGCACACCCACTTCAAGCGGACAGCCTACAGGGCGGTTCCCCCCCACAGCTCTCAGGTCGTTGCTGTTTGTGTAAACCTTCAACACTACTCAGAACTGCGGGAAATTAAAAGGCCAATGCCAGGCTCACGTGATGAATCTAGCTGGCCTCTGCCCACAGGACAGTGCATGCTTGGTGCAGGTGCTGGCAGGATTGGCACGGGATAGTAAAAAACACCTGTGTTGCGATTGATTCTTTGGAGGGATGTGCCCTGTGTTTGGCCTGGAAAGGACCAGGCGCAAGTCAGGGTATTCTATAAACGCCATGGGCCTTCTGCTGGGAAGAGGAATCTGGCTGTTAACAGCAGCACCTGCCTGGTGCGGGGGTCTCCATCCCAGCATAAGGCAGAGATTACAAAAAGAGGGAGCTGCCAGATACACTCATGTCAGCTCAGTACCATAAGCCAGTCTGTGGAAAGAAGCTGGAGAACTGTTCCCAGTCACAGCTCAGTTCTGCAGCTGTGCATGGCCCCTGCTCGGACACTAATACATCGTCATGATCTGTCTGAGTGCTTGCCCAGCACACAGAGGGGAGTGAGGGAATCCTATTTTATGGCCACATAGACCCAGCACACGTACATCTTTTGAGTAAAAGGCTAGGGGGTGGCAGGCTGAAAGCAATTCATTCCCATGGTAGGAAAAATTGTCAGGAAGGAGTGTGATACATGCTGCAGGGCACGCAGCTGGGAAGTGCTCTCCTCAGTATTTCAGTCTTACTTCCAGAAATAAAAGGGATGTGAAAATATTGCTTGATGCCCAGTAGCGGCTATTTAATTAATTCTTCCTCTGATCTACTGCATTTCAACAGCCAATCTTCAGGCATTCTGCTAAGGAGGTCTGTATCACCAGCCACAGGGTGCAAAGAAGGAAATATTTTGCTGACAGCTGCCCAGGGG
>NW_009615892.1:17230-36642 GCF_000690535.1 Cariama cristata
GTCTTCTTCTCCCCCCCCCCCCCCCGCCACTGTAAGATGTTTCTAATCACTCGCCATTATATAAAGCCTGGAGAGCAATTGGCTTCTGTTCCCAGAGGAGACCTGGAGGAAAAATACAGTGAGAGCAAAAAAAGCAGATCCTCTCTTGCTTTGCTTTCCACATGGCTGGGACAGATCTTCAAATAACTGCTCCCATCAGTTGATGAATCAGTCCCGGAGGTGGTTGCAATAATCAGAATAAGTGCTGCCCTGAGCACAATGGAAACGGGGTCCCAAGGGATGATGTAGGCACCTTCAAAGAAGGTGCAAGAAGAATGTGTGGTTTTCAAAGCTGGCTTGGGTGCTAGAACAGCAGCCTGGCTGCCTTTTAGATCCATCCCTTTTATTTGAAAGAATTCTTGTGGAGCAGTCTAATCACCCACAATCACCAATCTGCCTCTCCTCCCCAGTAAAATGACAGCTCTCAAGCATTTGGGGACCTGCTGCCTACCAGTGAGAACAGAGGAGGCTAGACAGTGAAACAACACTGGATTTTGCTCATTGACAGCGCACAGCAATTGTAACCAGCTACCATATGGCTCCTCTGTTATCACTGGAACATTAAAATGAGAGCAAAGACTTGTGCTGCCTCTTCCACAAATGCCTTTCACAGGCAGTCAGTTGAAAATAAAGGACTCTGCTCCCCACTGATAGAAGGGCTGGTGCCCTGCCAAGTGCAGCACATATCCTCTCAGGAAGCCGTTGTCAGTAACAGATTACCAGTGATGCCCCACAATAACGTGCTCTGTGCACGGGCTACCTTCTGTGTTACCTAGATGGAAAATCAAGAACTGATCTGAAGCAGGCAAAGAGACTTGTGATCCTAATTCCCTTTGGTGCTCCTGAAACCTTGAGCTGTATTCAACAGCTCTTGAAGAGCTGCAGGCCCAGCTCCCTGCTGTTATGTTTGCTCTCAGGAGTATAGTGAATCATTCTGAGAACACTGTAGGCACATACCAACTAACGCAGTCTTTGTCTGATGAGACAGACTGTGTGTCTGATGAGATAGACTAATTGGTGACACCCTTCCCTGGCCTTCCTTTGTTGGAAAGCAAAGAAAAGTGCCAGATGGTTCACCCTGACTAAGTCTCCTTAGGGCTGTGAGGGATTCTGGGGAGCAGAAAGGAATGGCAATATAACTTGCAGAACAGCTGAGGAGAGAAAATAACAGAAAATTGGTAGTTTGAGTTCCAGGGTATGGAACTAAACAATGTCCTTTGTCTTAGATAACTCTGCTAAAGGGAAGAACAATCTGATGGTTAGTATTGAAAAAGCAGATGAACCAACTGGCATATCGCTGCCTAGGTACTGAACACATTCAGATGATGCCAACCATGTCCCATTTTAACCAGTCACTGACCAGAGCACCACAAGCCCCAGTTCCCCCACCTGAAGACGGGTGGTCATGCTAGGTGGCCTTCGGCGGAAGGTGTGCAGGGGAAACAGTACAGTACCTGCCCGGGACGTTCTGCTGGCAGTGCTGCCTTTGCTACTCCCAATGCTGTCCCCCCGTGTCAGGATGGAGATGCCACTGAAGCTGCTGGCTTTGGTAACAGGTGGTCGCAGGTTGCGGATGGAGCCATCTGAGTCTGTGCTGCTCCACGGCCGAGGCTCCAGCGACTTTATCTCGCTCTCTGTGCTGCTCTGGCGGCTGCCTGAGGCCCGGTTCAAACTGTCCCGGTTGCCCCTGCAGAGACCAGAGGAGTTAGACCGCACCTCCAGTGGAAAGGGGCAGCAGCAGGACCTGCAGGTGCTGCATCCGTACTGCCACACTGGGGTGGTGCGCCCAGTCAGCAGCTGGCTCTGTCACACAGCATGTTGGCGCTTTGTAGAGGGATTTGACAGCAAACACACCCCCTGGGTCACAGCTTTCCTGGGCATGTACTGTGAAGACCTAGACACTGCTGATCTTCCTTGGCCTGTGATGAGAGCTGGCTCCTGGCCCTTTTCCCTAGCCAGATCCCAGCCTGGAAGAGATGCCAGCAGGGTCAGAGCATGATCCCTTGCCAAAGCCCTCCTCGTCTCAGAACAGGGAGCTTTTAACAGAAGCCTTGAGACAAGGCTGATTGAGGTCTTGTGAGATTACCTTCCGTACCAGCCCTGGAAAGGCTTCCTGCCCAGCTGGGACAGCTACGTGCTGGGAAATTGCTACGCCCAGAGCTGTGCTCTCACTGATAACCCTCCCTTAGCCCCAGGGCAGCTCTGGCCACAGCAGGACTTTACGGAGCATTAGCAAACATCCCAAGCAGTGCGCCTGGTTTATTAGCCCAGCTCAGGATCGTAAGCACAGTAACGGGTTCCTGGGCCTTCACCCGGGGGGGGGAATGGTGAAGAAAGCAACACTGGAAGAGACGCTCCTACAATGAGCTCCCACAATGCTGCAGGCTGAGCCTAGCAGCAGTTCCACACAGTTGTGGAGGGGAAAAGATAGGCTTGGAAGGAACTTCTGAGGTGATGTCCTGGGTTGCTGGGAGCATGCGAGAACCAAAGAAAATACGTCTCTTGGAACACCAGTACAACGGTTTTATCCCTAAAGAGGTGAAGGAATTGGACTATGCAGCCTCAACCCCCACATTACAGTTGACCTAACGAGCATCACTGTCAAGCTCTTGGGCTCTCTCCAAACTGAACTCTGAAGGCTGCTCCTGGGGATGTTTAGAGAGGTGGGGGCAGTGTTTGTGTGTGTGTGTGGGGAAGGGGCATGTCACGGCCTCTGCTCTGACTCAGTTGCTAACTCTGGTTCCCTGAGAACCCAGACCCCTCTCAAGCTGATTACTGCTAACCCAGCAGCGTAACAGTTCTGCTTTTTCTACAAATGCTCTCCAAACTCCAGGCACACTACCACACCCCCGCGCTCTGAGAGCACTGCCCCAGCAGCTTCAGCCATGCCTTTCTCTCCATCAGCCTTACTACAGCCCGTTTCCAAGTGTGTCCACCAGCAGAGAGCTCTCTGCGATCAGATCTGTGCTTCAGCAGCATCAATACAGGACTTCCAAACAAGTGAAATACACAGCTGTATTGCTCTGAATGCTTGTCTTTGAGGGTGGTAAGTCTCTGGAGTTCACACGGACATCATCTCCAGCACCACCACTGAGGGAACCCCAATCTCCTCAAGAGCTTGTCTGTGTCTGTCCAGAGCTCAAAAGGGTCCTGAGGCCCATATATCCTCCCTCTCCCCACTACGGGAGCCACAAAACAAAGACAGCAGGTTAACCAAGCTCTTCAGGGACTGGGCACAACAGTCAGAAAAGCTCCTAGTGCAGCCCTGGCTGCAGCTCAGCTCTCAAAGCTGCAATCAGATCAGCAATGGTTTTTTTGCCACTTGCTGGGCGAGTTTTACTACAGCCCCATAGCTGATCTGAAAACTATACCCCCTGCCACTGGCACACACAGATTCCAAGACACAGTCCCTGTAATTGTGCTGAGGACACTTGATTGCCCACGACAGTGTCCCTCCAAGGACAGCCTGAGCCATGTGATGGACTGAGAGTGGCAAAGCTGTTCCCACACTTGCTTAGATCCTCCTGTCCTGTTCATATACAGTGATGCTTCACCTCTACAGCTTTAGCTACTAAACAAGAGGAGAGCAAGCATGAGGGTCTCTCCATTTTCATCCTGTTCTTTATCCTTATACCTTCAGCAGCCTCCTGCAGCAGGCATTTATGTAAGGTGACTTGTCAGGCTAACTCCATCCTTCCAGCCCTTTCATCCACGGGAAAACTACTTAATAATAAAATGCTGTTCAAACATGTTCCCAGTGCCCTCTGCAGCATTTTCTGGTTGAAATTGAAGCCTGAGACACTTCATTGCCACCATTAAGTAATCCAGCCTTTATAATCAGGGATTAGGGACAACCCCATCTTATCCGGATGCTGATCCTGTCACTGTAAGGGCAGGGGCTTTCCTATCCTTTTGGGAAACAAGAGGCGGAATGGTTTGAAAACTGCTGGAATCCTCTGGCTTCCCCATTCCTCCCTGCCATTCCCGCCTTCCACCCCTCCATTTTAATTGATGAATCAGCAAAAAAGGACTCAGAAATTGATGTTGCAAAAAATACAACTTCAGTAACTTCACAAGCAGCCATGCATGGGGCAAACTTACTCAGCAGGACAATGTACAAAGTAAGTCACACAGAGATACCTAAAAATCTGCCTCCGTTTGTGAGAACTAGAAGAAAAGCCTTCTTTGGAGATTCTGTCGGTTAATATCAGAAAAAAGCATCATTATAGAGTCATACAGTCCTCCATAGAGAAATCCAGAGATATAAACAGTGTCTGCTAAACAGTACTAACCTGCCGTCGGTGAGATAACCATTCTGGCCAGTCTGGAAGCACGAAAAAGACATGGAGATGGGAAGGAAAGAAAAGGTAGACTTAGTAACCTTGAAAGCAACAAAACAAGGCAATTTCAAAGCAAAGAGGAGCAAAGCACTAACAGTATGGGACTCAGACACAGTTTATGTTGTGCATTAGTCACATGGTCACTCAGAAGTCTTGCTGAGCCTCCTGCACACCAGTCCCATTTGGCTCTCCATCCAGGCTCATTAGGAACCTTTCCCGATACCTGCAACCCTGAGATCTCTCAGGAGTTTGCAAATCTGAGTCCTCAACTCCCTACTTCATTGCTCTAAGGCAGCTGTGATAGTAGCTTTGTCAATGGAAATATCAAGGCCAGACATACAAGGGTTCCCATTTGTAAATGCAGGCACAATTAGCAGAGCCATGAAAAAAAGGCAGAGGGCTCAAAGCCAGCCCAGTCCACCCTGTGATAGTCACCCCTGCCTCTGGAAGTCAGATGCAAAGCACTGGCTCAGCCCACAAACACAGAACAAGGGTAAGTACATGCCCACCCAGCGTGGTGCTAATATGGGCCAACATCTGCTCTAGTCCAGGACTACAGGCAGAGCTACCAACATCTCTGGATGGCTTTGGGCCTGTGCATGTAAGACACGTCCATGATCACAACTGGCTGGAGAGTCATCAGCTGAAGCCTGATGACTTGACTAGGGAGGGACTCAGCACAGTGGCTGCCTCAACATCCTCCGTGGGCAGGCACATGGCAATTCCCATTAGGACAAATGAAAGGCGTCATCCCCAAGACACTCAAAAGCAGGAGGCAAGCAGCTGGACTTTGAACATGATCCAGGGCAGATGGGTGCTTGGAATCGTCCCCGATTCCACCATTTGTCACTTGGCACAGCATGGAGAGCTGCCTCCCGCTGGCAGACAGTACTCAACACAGCAGAGCACAGCAGCCTCTCTGAGCCAGACAGGAGCAAGGAACACAGCTCCGGCTCAGAGGAGTTCCACGTAGGGAGCAGAGATCCCAAGAAAGCAATAACCAAGCTGGACACTTCGTAAGACAGACAATAAATGTACTCCTCAGACTCATCCTGTAAAGGCACAGAGCCCTGCCTGATACTCCAAGGCCAGCACTGCTTCATCAGGAGGTCAAGGCTGCAGCACTGGAGAGAAGCTGGGACAGACAGCTGCTGCTCCTTTCAGGTTCATTGACTGATTTGGTAGTCATCCCAGAAACGCCGCTGCACAAGCTTATAGTCTTGCCGGGCAGCAAGGAGCAAAACTGCCTCCTCTGTCAGATCCCACACATCTATTGCTCCCTGAAACAGGCATTTAGGGAAGGAGCAGACTGGGGAGTGGAGGTGTGGCTCCTCTATTTCAGTGCCTTAGGAGCTGGAATTCAATGGCAGATACCAAGAACACTGGGAAATTTGTAGAAAAGGCAATGACGAGATCTGACCTCTTAGTATACTCAAGGACACTTTCTGCCATAAAGTTCCAGGAGGGTACCTGGCAAGTGAGTCATCCACGCTTACCTCTCGTGCAAATATCCGCTCCCTGACCCGCTGATACTCTTCCTCTCGCTCTTCTATAGATTTGCTCCTTCTCCCATCCTGCAAGGGGAGTCTGATCTGAAGGGACAAACACATCTCAGCGGGTCAGCAGTTGCCAATGGGAGCAGGGGGCGCAGTCAGCTGCTGCTATTTTTATATAGCAGTGTAAGTGGATGCAGATTACGGAGTGTGTGCATGATGCCTGGATGCAATGACACAGTCTCTGCCTTTGAACCTACCTTCTGGACACCTATGCCTAGGGATGAACATCCTAGAGGCCTTACTGCACTCCACCTCCTGGATCAAGCACAACCACTCTGCCTGAACTCTGCCTGATTTGGAAAGGACAGATCAGGAATATCACCATGTGCTTCTGAGAGACAGTCTGTTCCCAGGGGTCAAAAGCTAAAGGCCACTCTTTGGAGCATATGCCAACACAGCAAACTCCTGCTCAGTCATGGATTCTGTGCTTCGTGGGTAGCTGCATCACCTGCAGAATGCCACCATGGGGAAACCAGAAACTGATACTGATTGCAATGACCAGCTCCCCATCCTGATGACTTAAGTTCAGAAACACGACCCAAAGCAAGGGATAGTGGTATGCTGGGGCGATGTAAAGATGGGAGCTGCAAGAGCAAAGAGCATGAGATCCCTGGTGAAGAGGTCTCCTGTCTCTTGCCCTGCTTTTGACGTTCAAGATTCTGTCTGACACAGACTGGGAAAACAGCCACAGATGAACAAGGTAGCTCTGCATTACGGGTGTGGTGCCACCTGTGACAGCCCGAAGGCAGCCAGAGATTCAGGAGAGTTTTTAGCTCTGATGACTGGCAATGCTGCTGAGCTCCTTCCAGCAGCACTGCGAGGTCCTGATGACTTCACAGCTTGACTCGCTGCAAGCCCTGGGAAGGAGTGGGAGAGATGCTTGGCAATACTCAGCTCTGGGGTATTTCGAAGGAAACCTTAGCCAAAGGTTTCACCTCAAAGCCTGGCCCAGCCACCAGTCAATATTCAGGGTACAGAAAAGTACCCCCCATAGAATCCACACAAATTCTTCATGCATATCCACAGTATTTTGTAAAGTTTTCATGATATATCTAGATGCTGCTGCTTGGGTGGGGTGGAAGCTTCTATTAAAGAAGGTTACTGCAGGAAACCCAAGAGAAAGTTAGAGTTGTTCTCATCTTAGGAAGGTCACATTTGACTTTCACAAAGTATGCAGATACTCCATTGCCACCCCTTACCTGATTATCATCTCGGTCCATGCTGGTATCATCTCGTTTTAGGATAAACCTCTGTGGAAACTCTGCATTCTTCTCATCTTTGATGTGCTCAGAGAACCTCTGCTCAGGGCTGCAGGAAGAACCAGCCCTTGTTAGAAGGGCAAAAATAGGCATAGAACTGTCTTCATAAAACCACTGCTTTGCTGTGAGGGGGTGTGCAAAGATGTTTGTTGTCTTAAATCTCTCCTCTGTCTGATGGCAACAAGAGCTCCTGCCCCTTCTCAGAACTAAAGAGAGCTAGAAAGGGTTTGCAAATACATACACTTAGGACTGGAAGTGAAGGATTCTTCTCTTCTAGAGAGGGGGCTTGCCCTTCTTATAGAGGCAAAAAAATGTGGTGTGGAATCCATCTTGCTCTGGACCATGCCAGGGCTCTGTGTCTGGGGTCATGTAGCACCATGCAGGGAAGGGAAGGGGATGCCAGCCCAGTTGTTCTCCCTCCCTCCCCCTTACATTCGTGTGTTACTGGTCTTGTTGATAATGACCGCCTTTCCAGTTTGGTCAACATTATGGTCCATGCCGAAGTAGGCAGCTACCCGGTGCAGCAGCATCCTGTGGTATGAGGTCATCTGAGGGAACTTCTTAAACTGATTACTGAGAAAAGGGGAGAAAGCATTAGAATTTAGAAGGCCCTGAAACAGGCAACGATAATCTGACACCAAAAGAGAGATCAAGGCCAGAGATGCCTTAACCAGATCCCAGATCAGACCATGACACCTATTCCAAGCAGTTAGTCAGGACTCAAGTGCTGCTTCTTACACTGAGTGCCAGCATGGTCTTACACTGCTTTGCCAGACACGGGCTGATGCAAGGGCTCTAGTTGAACAGGCCTTTCCTGAAACAAGACCAGCTTGTACAGGAATACACGTTTGTTCCTAAGCAGGAACAGAAGCCAGAATTAGTACTTATACTGTGACTTCTCTGATCGTAGTAGATAAAGAAGTTTGCAAGCTCTGCTGCAGACACCTGTCTTATCTCACCTTCTAGGATGTGAATCCTGCCCTTGGTTTCTCGACCCCCAATTTACGCTAGGAAGAGAAGCACAATGGCACTAATCTCCTTCACAGTGGATATGGTATTAAAGCAACTGATACTCAATCAATATGATACTCAGAAACCTTGTGTATGGACAAAAGGAGGTGGAAGATGTACAAGAGAACAGGCCTCCCAGCCACTGTGCCCAAAAGACACTCCCTTTTCCCCTGGGTGCCCAACCTCCTAAACTGTAAGTTACAAACCTCTTTTACTTGACACAAACTTGATGATCACTTACTTGTTATCACTAATAAACTCCAGAATCTCCTGTTCTAACTTCAGTAGCATCATTCTGTCCCTGTCAAGAAAAGAAAAAGGAAAAGGCCACCTTTGGAGACAGTGAAACACAGCTTTCTCTGCTTGGTAACTCCCTCCCCGCAACAGAGAAAAGTCACAAATACATGGAGCAAGCAACACTATTAACCAGGCTTCACACAACCTCCACAGGAATGAACTAAAAAACTCCACATTTTTTCCACACACTGTAAACTAATTGCCAGATTTTTTTCAGTTTAAAGTTGTTGTTTTGCTAACAGTGCTCGGCTTTTGCTAATATTGAATCTCTGCTCTGCTGGAAGCTCCACTGGTAGAGACTCCAGCTTTGCTATTCCTATGCCAGCATCTGGCTTGATTACATTTATTACTGACACAGCAGCAGTTCCTTTAGAGGTTAGTATTTGACAAACACTTATAGAAAGGGTTTTAAAGCAATCAAGATTCCTTCCTGCTTGCATTCAAACAAATTATTTTTCCTCTTTCTCTCTCTCTGTAATACACAATTACATGTTTCGAATGACTGCAGTATATAAAATTACAGTTGTGCTTTTTGTTTCTACACTGCCCCAGCTCTAGTAACGCTCTCTGAATTCCAAAAAGTAAACCAAACTTTCAGGTACTTTCTGTAGTTGTTGTAGTCCCCACTCCTCCCAAAGTATGTAAATATATATATACATACACACACATGCACACAAACACCATGGGTTTAAGAGTCAATCAAAGAAGCATCAGTCACCAGGTACTCCCTCCCTTTACTCCATCAGCAAGTTATTTTACTGACTAGGGACCTACCGTGGGTTTTTTTTCAGTGTATTTACTAAAAATTCATGCAAATCTATTCCAGTGGAGTCTGTATATTCCTGGCTGGAATCTGAAAAACAACAGCAGCAGAACAAATTAACAAAACACTGCAGTAGAACAGACCGAAGGGAAGAGGTATGTGTCTCACTACACGCATGAGGATGATGTCCCCACATTGCTCTCGAAGAAATTCGGACTCATTCTCAGCACTGACTATTCATAATGGGAAGACTGGAAGAAAGGCCCACCTTGTTAAAGAAGTGCACAGGTTGGGACCCATATCCAGTTTCTAGCACAGGCTCTGAATGCAACCTCTAGGTCAAGTTTCTCAATCTGTAAAATTTCTGTAAAACAGGGACTGTACACCCTTTCCCCTGTGGGCAGCAGGAGGATCAGTACACCACCTACAAGGCACTAAGAGCACAAGGCCCCGTTAGGAGGATGCCAGAGAGAGGGAGATCAGATGAGTTCATGGAAAGAAACCTTGCCCCTAAAACCAACCACTCAGAGCACACTCAGGATATCCCACGCTGTTACAGGAGGCCCCTGCAAGTGTCGTACACCACACTTTTGTACAAGCAACTTCTGCCCCTTTGATCCTGCAAGCTATTGAACTGGAAAGCCCCACTGGCCCTGTTCTTCCCCTCTCCCCACACCCTTTTTAATTTAAAAGTAATTGCAGAAAAAACAGTAAGTGAAACTGAATCTGCACCAGTGTAGAGGTGCTGTCTGTACAAGGAGTTCAGGTGCAATTTGCTCACCAGCTTAAATATGTCTCTTTTAGCCATTTCTGTGCCCCAAAATCATACACACAGGATCACACAGCAGAAACTTAGCTCACCTCCTCACAATCTCACATCTTGCCACCTGTGGCAGGCTTTATAAAATCAAATCTAAACTGAAAGCAAAGGTCTATATACAGTGGGTCTTCTTGGGTTTGCATCTGCCCATTTAAAAAGCCACCAGATCACTATCAACTATGCAGGAAACCTGCAAGTCTGTTGGGGTACATGCCAACCTAGAGAAACCCTCCTCCTCCCTCCCCAGGCTTTGCTCCAGAAAGGATGTTATAAAAACAATACATTCCCATACAGTCATCAGCAGAGATAACCGCTCTGCTTCCAACAGCTGTACCACTGGCCAGCAGAATCCTCAAAGCAGGTAAGACAGGACCCGCCCTGTTCAAATGAGCACCTGACCTCGAGACAGCATTCTCCTTGGTGCCTTTTCTTTATTCTTGTCTTTTTCTTCTTTCTCAGCCCCATCTTTCGTGGACTTTTCCTCTTCCTTGTCAGAGGGGCAGCTAATGTGCAACTGAATGATGTCCTGGAACAAAACAAACCAGGCTGGCCTGAGTCACTTCAATACTCCCTGGAACCACTGCCATGGCTGGAGATGTTGGCAGCCGAGAAAGGCAACACAGAAGGGCAGGGGATTCAGGTCGCAGATCTGAGACATTTCACAAGAGGTCCCGTTCTGAGAGCAGACAAGCAGTCTCTCTCCTCACCCTCCTCCCAATGAGAAGCCTTCATCAGGCTCTAAGGGGCCTCTCAACAGCATTTGTCACTGTTGAAAACCTGCCTTGCCCGGATCACCTCAGAATCTTAAGTCACATGCTTCCCTATTTGAAGGTGATAAAATGCTATTACATTTAGGACTCAGGAGTGCCTAAGGTGAGGAAGGTCCTGCACCATTCCAGTAAGACTACTGTCTAACCTGGAAAGAGAAAGGGCACGAGAAGAAAACAGAATGCACAGCTAAAAGCATATGTGGTGTGATGAGTGGTCCCTGTGCCACATGGTGCCTTCTGATATCTCTTTTCGCCTCCTCTCTTGAGTTGCAACTGCCCACCATGGCGTAAGCCTTCACTCTGCTCCATGGGAAGAAATGTTAAACACCAGTAGGATTGTCAAAGGCAACGTCAGATCACGCGCTGCTCAAATTCAAGTTAAAACTGACTACAAAACCACTACCCTTTGTGCCAGCTGATCTTTCCCCATCCTTCAGCCTTTACACTAGTGCAGTTCTGTGGCACCATGATGTGTGCTTACAGCTGCTTTAAAAATCCTCCTAGTGACCCTACAGTTCTAAGTGAAACCCAAACAAAAGACAGAAGAGCAACCTCTCACACAAGGAAGGCTTAGAGGCCAAGTACCCCACTCACCACAAGGGTGAGGTGGTCTGGGCAGCACTCAGCTCTGGCACAGCCCAGGTTTGACCTTGTCAATGGAAAGTAGCGTAGAGGTCTCTGATCTAGCACCACAGACGTAAGCTGGTGACTCCGCATGGTGCAGTGCTACGTCAGCTCAACGAAGACAGGTTGTAGCCTAGCCACAACTTGATCTACAGTGAGCCAGCTCAGATCTCTGCACACTGCATCATCCTGTGCTTCTAAAGTTTGTGTGAGCAGAGAAAGCTCAACCTATCTGCTCTTGCTAGGGCAGACAGGTTCTCAGTGCCTCTCTGACTGCTGCCTACCTTCAAGCTTCAGCTTCTCTCTCACTGCCCACAGTGACCACAGATGGGGATCATCTCTGCAGGGCACTCCATATCACTTCTCTGTGAGCTGCCTGCTTTCAGTCACTGCAGCCTGAGTTGCAAGGAAAGGGCTTGCATAAAAACTTCCTTCCGACGGCCAAAACCCCAGGGGCTTTGTGAAGGCAAAGTGCCATTCCATTTCTGGGGGCACAAGCCTGCACAAATTGAATAGCTGTGGGTGCCCAGTAAGTTGATGCAGATAATTCCTCGTAAGAGAAGGTTTGTGACTGTGCACATACGAGCAGTGCTCACAGGCATGACCGCTTCCTTCAAAAGCAGCCTCTTGTGGGAAATCCTTGGCTCTCAGAGGCACAAGCCCGGGACAGGACACCACTTCTAGCAAGACACGGATTTTCTGGGCTTCCACACTCCTCAGCTTGTCTCATTCTAGGCCTACCTGGGACTCCAGCAGCCCATCTACAAAGGGACTAGACGATTCTTCACATACAGCCAAACTCCTGACCAGTTTAAGTTTTGAATTAGACTGGGGAAGGAAAAGAAAGAGTAAAGTTAAGACAACTCAGCCAAAATGCACACACTTCATGTCTTCATGCTGCTGCGTTACCAAGCCAGTCATGCAGTCATTGTTAATTAAACTGCTAAAAAGGAGGACTACTAAACCAGCTTCTTGCAGCAAACAGGAATATACAAAGGCTTGGAGTCCTAGAGCAAATATGTTATTTTCTTCCTTCAGCCTTTGATTAGGATTTGAACCAGCCAAATTTTTGGTGAGAAAGTTCACTGCCTTAATTTATGTGCTCTTTGACCTCTTCATCCAGAACAATTCCAGCCTCTCCACTCCTCACTCAGCAAGAATTAAAATCACTAACAAAGTATATAGCTGAAACCAACTATTTTATTGTTTTTTAAGATGTAAAGATTGTTACTGTTCCTAATTAGAAGACTGTCATCCCATTTACACCTCGCCTGTCTGACCTAATGACTTTGGTTATCTTGGGTAATGTAGTAGCGCTTAGAGAAAATGCTTAAAATAAAACCTGCACTTTCAGGACTCTTGGCAAGTTGACTCACTTGGGTGACAAATAGGAAAAAATGTACCAACCAGTCACATGAGATCCCAGGCAGGATCAACAATATGGAGAAAGGTCTGAGGTGCACAGACACATTCTGCCGTAAGTACGGACAGGGCAGGAACTGGAATCACAGCCTGTTCAGGTACTGCACAGAGTCCTGGCTTTTAAGACCAAACAGAACCACTAGAGTATTTTTTCTGAACACTGTAGGTCATAAGCAGCACATCTCTTTCATACATTACTTTCATCAAAACCAAACCCAGGCAGAACCCCTGTTACAAATTTAACTGGTCTCCCCTCTCTCCCATGCCTCAGGGCAGAACCTGTCCTCATTCTCATTTGAACTTTTGTGAAAGAAAAAAAAAAGCAGAAGGGTCAGAAGGTGGAGACAGACCTTCACCCTCCCAATGACCGTTTTAAAATCTAGCCCTGAGCAACCTGGTCAGATGCCATAGCTGACCCTGTTTTCAGTAGCAGGTTGGACTAAATGAATCCTAGATGGACTCCTGAACTACGCTATGTTTCTGTAACTGCCAAGCCTGGAAAATTTGTGGCCACTTTTGACAAACTGCTTCAGTAGTTATTGTCAAATTTTGCAAAGAAAAACTGGGGCTAAGACTAAGAAGGTTAATTAAAAAAAAAAAAGTGTCACACAATGGCTGCATTTTTACCCCAAGATTTTGCCTACAAACAACATTCTAGAACAGTGGTGTCCTGTTGCTTAACACTAGCAAAAGTTTTGGATTCACTAACATGCATGTGCCATCATTATGGGAGCAAACATGGTATTCCCTGAAGAAAAGGGGCTTATGTGAAACCAGGCAGTTATAGTCAACTCTGATTTTTAACTGGAGGGTGTAACAAGCCAGTGCACTGCCCTGTCCCTCCAGTGAGACCTCTGAATTTAATTTCTGACATTTTGGGCTCTGGGGAGGGGATAGGTGTGATAGTTAATAGCAGCAAACAGTTCCTTCATGGGTAAGTGCGTGTTAAAAAGGAGCACTCGTGCTCCAGTGCATGGAAAGTTACTATCCTGAACCATCACGTGCTGCACATTGCTTCTGGAGACAGGAGAGACTTGAGAGCACCATCCTAAGGTTGCGATCATGACTCGGATCAGAATGGCCAAAAGAAGAATGGGACATCAGAAGAGGTCATACCTTGGCTCTTTTTCTGGCATGTCCATGACTGGAAGTTCGCCTCTGTGGAGAAAGGAAAGGGAAAGCAAGAAGCTTAATCTGAATGTGTACACTGTAAATGGTATTTGCTGTGCAAGGCAGCACAACACTGAGCACGTAAAATGACTCTGAAGAAAATCTCTACCTGACAGCAATGAAAGCACGTGCAAATAGGAAGACCTGGAGAGCTGTCCTGTCAGGCCCCAGGTGGGCAAAAACTGCTTAAGCAAACTTCACATGGATTAGACCCAGTTCCTCTGTTTCTGACAGAACCAGCGCAACTGTGGGATCACAGGGCATACACGTGGAGGTGCATGACACACTTCTAAGTGGGAAAAGTAGAAGTTTTCTACCATTCCTGGGACATAAAGGGGTTCTAACACATCAGATCATGAGACACACTCTTGCTCTGATTTAAGAGATACTGAGTTATCTGTTATCCCTACCTTCTAAGAAATCTTTCCCCATTCCACATTACAAAGTGACCAAAGTCAGGCTCTTTCTGAGCAATGCTGGTGTCTGCCCACGCAGTGGTTGAACAAATCTGGCACCAGCCACCAGCTTTAAATGCAGAAGCATTCAGCAGGTTGTTGAGGGTTGGCATTTCTTCAACCTTAATACTAAGCCAAAAGAACATGTGACAGGAGAGCAGAGCAGTAGGAATGAGTCCCAGCACCCTGCAAATTATGTTTGCACAGATTTTTTTTCCTTGCTGAAATGAAATCCCAAAACATTCACTTCCTATTTGGGTATTTTTAACAGCAGCAAAGCAATGGCCAAGCACCGTTCCTGAAACCAAGCCCTCCCTGGGATGCCTCCACTTCACATTAAGTCATTGACTGACTCTTAGGTCAAAGAAAGGAATAAGAGGGAGGTAACAGCCATGGGACTAGAACCTGAGGACTGAACATTAGTGCCCCCAGGAGCACATCAGTCTCATTTCCTCCCAGGCTCAAAGAATATTTAAATTATTCCACTCTGAGCAGAACAGATTCAGCTAAAGAGAGCAGCCTGTGAACACCACAGTCTGTATGGCATGGCATCCCCTTGGGAGGAGGTAGCACAGGCTTCGGCCCCTTTCCGAATGGATAGCAACTAGGTCATGTTTGCCAAGTACAAGGAGAGGGCCTAACTCCGCAAGCTGGCAGAAGGGACTACCCGCTTGTCTGCACACTTACCTGAGATTCCTGGCGCACGCTGACCTCCTCCCCCCCATCCTTCTCTGCTTCCTCCTTGCTTGGTGACCTGGATACATATTTGGTTTTGTTCACAGACTCCTCAACCACCTTTTTTTCAGACTCCTTCATTATTTCCAGAGACTCCTGTGTTGTGTTGCTGTTTGACATCTTCAGAGCCCTACAACGCAGCAATGGGCACCTGTCAGAAGAGGTGACAGAATGGGTAGAAGGGAGGTCAGGAGGTGGAGCGAGTTTCTACCTGGAAGACAAACTTTTGCACATATAGGTTGTGACTTCCTTGTAACTCATCTTGTGTACAAAGACCCCAAACCAAGCACTCCAATGACAGCCCACCCACTCATCCCCTTGGACGCAGCCCTTTGCAGCACCTGGCTCCAGGGGACCTTGCAGAAGGTCCAGGATTCTCACCATGACTCTGGAGACACTAGCAGGGCTGAACAAAGCCTCTGAGATACAGAGGTCCCCAGTACAGGCACTCTGCCCTCTAACTTCTTTGGTGCAAGGGAGAGACCGAGCATAGTCCTATTGCCAGCAAACATACAGAGGCGGGGAATTCAGTAGGTGAAATAAACTCAAGCAACCAGAGGAGGTGTGCTCTGTCCCATGACAAACAACAAAAAAAATCTGCATTTTTTTCCCCAAATCCCAGCCCAGTCCTCCTTGCAATTAGTCAAACCTTCAGCGAGAAAACAGCCTCGTACCCAAGACATTGCTCTGGTTCTTCCTGTGAAATAAGGTAACCCCTGATATCTTCTCTCCAGCTGCCTACGGTTAGATACTTCAGGAAAAGTGGGAGTCGAACAGTAACGGTCAAATTACAGATTAACACAAAAAAAATAATGCTTCCTGACAAAGTTGCATTTAATTGCTTCCTTCTGATTAGCAAGAACACCGGCAGCCCACAGAGCCCCTGAAACCACCTCTGAATTAGAGCAGAATCTAGACAGGGCAGCAACATGTGTCGCCGTCTGCTGAGAGTCTTAAAGAGGAGCAATGAACACGTCACATATCCATTCATCAAATTAAGTGTTAATTCCAAACCGATTGCCTAGAACTGAAACGTCAGCCCTCTCAGCTAACTCAAAGCAGGCCTCTTTGAGCTTGAGTGAGGGCTAAACCAGCTTACGTAGGACTGCAGAGGGATTCTGGTACTGAGAAATGCGTTTGAAGAGACACTGCCTGCACAGAACCCAACGTTCATCCTGATGACAGATGAGGAGGCTGGATAAAGGCAGGATAAAAAGCAGGCCCACTGAGACAAGTTTCCAAAAAGAAAAGGGGAAGCCTAAATTTGGGAGAGGCTCAAACAAAAGCCTTGGGCACTGGAAAACACAGCTGATGTTTAACAACTTTTTTTATTAATTACTTTGGCAGAACATGGCTGAAAGAGTCAGATCTCACAGAGATTTATTGACTCTTGGCTCTGCATGGGAGCTGCTAATATTCATTAACTAATTCAACCTCATTCCCCTTTAATTTGTGAGGCTGCTGAACATAAAACATATTATTTGACTCTTATTGCAGCTACTGGAATCAGTTCCAGATACAGAGAGCGAGAGAATGCAATCAACTGCTCCTAGTTCATGGATTCTCACAGGGATTTGTAACAAACTTCTTAAGACATCCATGGCAGATGCCCTATTGTGAAAGGAAAATGCTGCGCGTTACACGCAACCCCCTGTGGCATGCAGCAAACGCGCCTGGGAGATGCCAGCACTGCACTTGATCCAAGCAAGAGGATGGGACAGGATGCTTACTGACAAAAGGGAGGAAGCTACCATCACCTTCACTTTCCTTCACACCTATCATCACCTGTTGGAGATTTATGATGAGCTTTCCCCCGGCAATAAGATTCACTGCCGTCAGCTCAGAGTCACAGATGGGAGGATCAGGAAAGGAAGAAGTTACTTAAACCGAGGCCTTGATAAGTAAGCGATACCTTGAGGTTGTGTGGGAAATACTCCCGCTAACCTAAGAAAATTCACAGAAAAGAGTGCAGGGAAAGCAAAAAAAGCTGGCACAGATGGAGCTGACAGAGCTGCACTGTTTGGTTTATGCACAGGAACCCATAAGTTTCAAGGCAGACGCACGTATCCATAGGAGAGTGACTGTGGATGTTAGGGGTTGATACGGGCAAGCAGATACACCCTGGCATTGTATGAAACAAGGTATTTCTCACCCGAGAGAACTGATAGAAGATCCCAGCCACCGTTCCCATGCGTTCGTTCTGGAGCAGGAGGTTACAAGAAACCCACCTTTCATCTCATAAGCAACTTCCTATGTAGCACACCTGAAAGCGTTAAGATGACGGCACAAGGGGCCAGAAGGCTCTCTTCTCACCTGAGGGGCAATACTGAACAAAAATAACTGGGCAAGATCCCTGTGCCCGCTGCAGCGCTGACCCAGGCTCCTCTAGCCCAGCATCGTCACACTGTACCAAGCAGGCTGTCCCACAACCAAACCGGTGTCTCCTGGCAAAAAACCAGCTGCCACTGGCAGCTTGCTACAGAAAAGGAACCAGAGACCAGTCTGCTGTCGACGTTAGCCTTGCAAAACGATTCTTTGCAAACACCTCTCCCTTCCAGCTGCTAAGGATTGCCAAGCACGTATGTGGCCTCAAATACCAAGCGGAGGAGAGGGCGAGAGCACCTCCATCTACTGTTCTGAACGCTGACCAGTGCAGATCCCTGCACCGTGGATCACTTGCTGCTCCCTACCCCTTCCTGGCACAGTCCCACGGGACAGCGCGCAGCACCACAGACGATCCCACCGGCAGACATCTCCTGGAGCACCCCTGCAGGGAACAGCTTCTCTCGGGAGTCACGGACGCATCCATCCTCCCGCTGCAAGCATCTGCTCTTCATCCCGACAGGATGGGTATCCAGCAGTTGCCAACAGGGTTTGTCGCCAGTGCGCTGCGTGGCGCGGTGAGCTCCACGCTTCCCACAGGAGGGAGTCACGCTCTGCGGCAATGCCTCCAACGGGAACTAGGTCAGAAAAGGAAAAGGGAGCACTTGCTTGACTTGCACGTCAGCCTCCTTAGTGGGAGTCTGGATTATGCAGGGGGTGAAGCTAGTAAACTCTGCCTCCGCTCTCCCCAAAATGTTCCACACTGTAGGAAAC
This sequence comes from Cariama cristata, assembly GCF_000690535.1. Lineage (NCBI taxonomy): Eukaryota > Metazoa > Chordata > Aves > Cariamiformes > Cariamidae > Cariama > Cariama cristata. The sequence goes on from NW_009615892.1 coordinate 35,588, forward strand.
TGCTCCAGCCTCGTGTCCAGGCCAGGGGCCTGGCTTGTCAATGAGCTACGAGAATCTGTAGCAGATTTGGGCACGGCAGGCAGAAGGAGGCACCTGAACTGCACACACGACACATATCCAAAGGGGGAATTTCTGCACTAAAATAAAGCAGCAGGTTTTGTACAGCTCATTCTCGTTGCAACAGCCACCCTATAACAAGTTTTTACCCCCAAGTCAAGCACTTCAGTCAAATACTGCAGTGTAACTTTGGCATCACAACAAGGGGAATATCAGCAGTTTTCCCTCTCCTCTTCCAGAAAAGATGACCCAGAGCCACCGGATTGACATTTGTAGGCTGGCCCCTCCTGATAAAGCTTCCATCCCTGACAGCAGTCCTCCAGGACATTTCCCTGCACATAAAATTCAAAGAAGAGATGTGGACTGATAGCGCTTCTCAGAGATGCTTTTGAGAGGAGGTTTCCTTTCTGTATGAATGAATCAGCCCTGCTCCCCCAGGACACACGTGGGATGCGGTGAGGGGGTGGCAGACATGATCTGCTGTGACAGACAGGGGCTTGCAGAGAAACTGGAAGTTCAGAAGACTTGGTGGGGTGGGTGGAACTGAGCTGTGCCTTGCCAGGGAGATGAAAAGATTACATAGATGCAACTTTAGGGAAGCCACAAAATCTGTATCAGAAAAGAGAACAATGGAGCAACAGAAGTTGGGTGAACTGCCATTGATTTTTTGGTTTGGGTCTGGAGGCTGGTAACATGCCTGTCCAGGCAGTGACTGCGTGAACACTTTGTACATGCTGGCCAAGGGCCAGGTGAAGGGATAGCCAGGGCAGATTTACATCCTCCTCTTCACCCTGAAGGGGAACACTGGGGATTGAGGGCACCCCTGGTAAATTTGCAGATAACACCAAGTCGGGTGGGAGTGTCGATCTGCTGGAGGGTAGGAAGTCTCTGCACAGGGACCTGGACAGGCTGGATAGATGGGCTGAGACCAACGGCATGAGGTTCAACAACAACAAGTGCCAGGTCCTACACTTCGGTCACAAAAACCTCATGCAGCG